>NW_026267244.1:889515-909955 GCF_000697945.3 Frankliniella occidentalis | reverse complement strand
GAGGGGGTGCACCGCCGCCGGGGTTGGATTGAGGTCCGCAGGGTAGGGACGCGGGGAATATAGTGGGGGATCGCAGTAGCAGAGGGATCCGGACCTGCTGCTGCTCCACAGGGATTGCCAGTAGCAGAGCGACGCAGAGGTCGATCCCTGTGTTGGGGCAGAGAGACAGTCGGGGGACGCGCTCTGCACTTGTGCCAGGCAAGGTGAGTAGGAGAGGGGGGGGGGGAGGCGGAGCCCAGTGGGACCCAGAGGATGCTCGCCGCTGCATAGCTTGTCTTTCTGCCACGCCAAACCCTTTCGCACCAATGCTTTGCTGACTGAGGTCAATGAACCCTGCGGCACGCGGCTGAGTGGCTTCTCACCCCCCGGGCGAAGAAAAAAAAGACGGGGGAAAGGGGGCGCAAAAAAAGGGGTTGGAAACAAAGCGAAACAAACGTGACTTTGCTTAATGGGAGGTATAGGAGCTGAACGCGGCGGCACCAAACCAACCCCAATGCGCCCCCTCTATTTTTACATTATTCCCCCCATTCAGGACTAAAGGGTGCGGCGCGCAAGCAGCCCGGAACGATTTATTGCAATTGATATCAATAATTTGGAAGGTCGATGGAGTGAGACGGCGAAAGTGAAAACACCCCTCTTCCTTTCTCTCTCTCGCCTTCCTGCTGTCTCCATCCGCGCGGCACCCCCCCCTCCCGCCAAAAGTCCCTTGGAACTCACCCTCTCTCTCCCCCCTTAGAGCGCACGAGACGCCGCAGCCGCCGCTCCGCCCTCCCGCGCTCCGCCCTCCCAGGAGAAGTATTTCGCATCGGCTGGAAACGATCATGAGTTTGCATGAAATGCGCCTCGCCGACAGCCCCACCACGCCCCGCCCCGCCATGCCTCCCAACGGCCCCCCTGCGACGGTACACCCCGTGCGGCGGTGCGGCGTCACGGCACACGCACCACCACATGACACGCCACATGTGTGTGTCTGTGTGTGTGTGTGTGTTTCAGCAGGACAACGCGAATCGAATGTGTGTTTTCTCTCGTCCAAAGCAATTATTGCCGAATGTGGCTCGCATATCCTATATATTGGCCCGTCGTCTGTGGCGCTTTTCCTCCAATTTTCCTCGTTTTTCCTCCCCACTTTTCGTCGTCGGCATCACTTTCTCTTCTTTTTCGTGTCTGGCTCAACTTCCCCCCCACCTCACACACGCCGTGCGGGATAAGCGGGGACGGGAAGCGGAATACGAGAAAAGAGAGTGTACTTTGGTTTGGAGAAGCTTTTCGGACGAACTTCCTCCCTTTCCCCCTCAGCGCAGCAGCCAGCAACTCGCGATTCCATTTTTGTTGGCCTTTATCACTTCCAGTTCCTCTTCCTGAGTTTTATGTCCCTTTCATCCCCTCCCTACGTTTGTCCGTAATGCACTTGAGCGTCCCGCCGGGCCAGGAGGCCGGATCGGGTAAGGGCAAAGCAGAGCCCGGCGGAGCAGGGCGGAGCCCCTCATGTAACATATCGCTCTTATTTCGACGCATAGCCTTCTCTCCCCCCGTGCTTCCTAGGCCTGCCCTTCCCCCGCCTCTCTCTCTCTCACTCTCTCCCATTCTCTCTGCTCCCATCCCCTGCCTCGTAGGCGAGAGAGCTGCTCGATTCGCAAATCGGCCCGGTCCTGGAGCCGATCTGAATGTTTGGGGGGGCCGTTTTGCAAATCGCAGAGAACGGCCCGCCCAGAAAGGAGATTGGGCGACACACCCACCCACCCACGCACACACTGATCTATAATTCAACGAATCCTTATCACGGGGGCCCCTCTGATGTATGTATCGACGCGGGCGCAGAGGGACCGCATAGCTCAGCCGCCCAAATTATATAAATTCCGCAAAGGGCCCCGTGATTTTTGTTTTATGGTCCGTTACTCAGGCGGCGCAGGGGTGGCGCCGGGGCTATTTATCCTGGAGTAAGGCGCAAAAGGATTGCATTCCAGGCAGGCGGGCGGAGCCGGGGCGCCGGGGGCCGCCGCTGCACATTCGCAATGAGCGGAGCGCGCGCAAATCTCGATCAACCCGCCAGGGTGCCACAGCGGCGAACTCCACCCTCTCACCCACCCCCGGCTACTACTGGCGCACACGACCACCGCTCTTTTTTTGGCAATGACGGATACGTTCAATTATATTTGCAACTGCAGAAAGTTTTTTTTTTCTTTGCTCGAGAATAATGCACGGTAAAAACAATGTCTCATTTTTTAGGGTAAAGGGGAAACTTTGAGAAACTCCCAAACTCCCCTGGTTTGACGAAAACTCCCCAGATTTCGCGAGGAAGTCTCCTCAAAAAATGTGGGATTTTCCCTCATTTTTTTTACAATGTTCTTCAAAATCTGAGGCAAGATTGGAGGACTCTCTTCCTCAAAGTTTTCCTTTTTTCCTCAAAAAATGAGTCATCGTTTTTACCGTGTGATATGCGTAGGAAAAAACGTAAGGGTATTGGAACAAATACACGAAAAAAGGTGACGACTGGCGGATAATATAGCAAGGCAGGCTGCACCACTGTTCCTTGTTGGCCGCAACAGTTCCCCGTGGGCCTCCTCTATACCATTCTGCCCCTCTCTCCCTCTCGCTCCCTTCCGACCAGGTTGGCCCACCTCTGAGACAGGAGGGGCAGTCGAGCAGCCAAGCCTTTGGCAATGCGAGCCAAACAGACGTCAGCTCCCCGCGGGCCCTCCACTCCACGCCCCGCCCCGCCACAGCAAAGCGGCCCCTGCGCCAAACCCAAGCCCAAGACCCAATCAAACTTCACCACTCTCTGCCAGTCGTCATACAACTACCGGAGTCAGCGAGGCAGGGCGAGCATGGAGAAGAGCCCGGGACAGAAAGTACAGGTACACTGTCGCTTGAAAACAAGCACAGGCCAAAGTAAGTTCCTCAGGTATAATATCCTTGGAAATAGTGCGTACTAGAATTACTTGGAAAACTCATCACAAAGGTTTTAATTTAAGCTCTCGTTCGATTTGTGAGTGCTTTACTGTTTTACTATCTTCAATGGCTATTTAATAGCACTGATAAAAACAACAAAAAATCGGGGCAGGTTTCTGCAAACCTTGGCCGCTTCCCTGTATAGAACTGCAAGGGTCAAGAGAAGGGGCAGAGCGGAGGGCTAGGAAAAGACAGTATCAAATCTTTTACGATGGCCTTCTCTTTCCCTCCCTCTATCTACACTCTGTTCTAGATTCTGACCTCAAGCGCGCCTTCTTCCTTCTCCCTAACCCCCTCGCTCACCCTTGCTTCTTCTCGCCCGCGATGATGGCAATGATGGGGGGAGAAGTGGGACGTTCCGCGCCCGCCCCCTTTGCGGGTCACTTCAGCCGATGCATAAAGCCGCACCGCAAGGAGCTGGCGCCTCGGCTACTGCCTCAGCCACTGCCTCAGAGACTGCCTCGCACCTCAAGTGAAAGAAATAAAGGGAGGAAACCGAAGCAGGAGAGCGTTCGTCCACGGCACCCCCTTGTCCTCGTGCTGCCCACACCTGAGGAGAAATGTTACCGCCAGGGTCCATACATCAGGGCTCGCGACGACTTGAACCGCGCTCTATCATGATGGACTCAGAGCGAAGGGTACCTCACTACAGAAACTGGTATACTCTTAGTCAAATCTGACTAGGTGACCGCAAAATGTTTGAAATATGACGTCACATGACAAGAAAAGTGGCTGAACTTGACTCAAACAGTGACTGCAGTGTCTGGGGAAGGGGGGGGGGTGTGGATTTTCCTCCAAATTTTGTGACTGACTAGAGATTGGAAAAGGGCAGGAAAAGGGAACTTTTGACCCTGCGTTGTGACTTGTGACCATTCGAGGTAATGTGCCCCGCGACTCGGTGCCCTATCCCACTATCGACCCGTGGGGCTCAAGTGATCTAGCGGCTCAGATCCGGCGGGGCTCCAAGGCTGTGGCACGCGCGGGGAGCCCTTGGGTGCGTCACCGCGGACCGCACAGCAACGGCGGCGCCTAAGCCGCGAGGACACTCCAAGGGCAAACCAATACTAAGAGGAAGAAAGAAACTCGGGAATTCTGACTGGCGTGCCGCTGCTACTTACGGACAGGCGACTTCCTCATTCAAATGACGCACCCCCGAAAGGTAGGCGTGGGCGGCCTCGCTGGGGTGGGTCAGGGCACCAGACCGCCCCCCACCCACTGCGAGTGACCTCAGCTGGGAAATGACCCCCCCGCGCGCCCCAGCAGTCTGCAAACGCCACGCGACCGCGAGCTGAGCGGGGGCGGGCGACAGACCGGACGGTATTTGTGTTTGCGATTCTTTTCCTGTAATCACCACATCACCGGTACGCCCGGCGCCCCGACCCGTTGGATAAACAACAATAATAAGGGAACGAAAAGCGAAACAGAGAGGGGGGTGAAAGGGACGGCGAGGATAGGAAAAAATAAAACTTTTTACATTGCCGACGACGTGCGCCGCCCCCCAATCGTAGCGAATTTAATTAAGAAAGTGCGACCGAGGCCCACAGCGGTGGCGGGACAACACCGACTCCATTTTCAAGGGAATCACTTTTCGACCTTCTGCGGGGTCCGGCGGGTCCCTGCGGAGTGCTGCGAGGGCAGTGTGTTTAGGGAACGTAGTGTTCACCCGGAAAACTGCTGTGTTCTTGATTCTCTGCAGGAGCAAGATCATGCGGCCTTCTTATCAGCACGGAAAGGACTAAAAGGATTCTAATATAATTGAAACTGCATGCCAGATTACGCATCTGGAAGGCATCAAAGCTACCAAAAAATGCTAAATTTTAATACTTCAGAAATTTGATTGCCTTTTCAAAGGCATTAAAATTTAACACCCTTAAACACTTTGAATCGGACCACGTTTTGCTAAATACACCACCGCACTGTATTGCTCTAGGACTCAAGGTGTTTCAAAAGGTAGTGAGACCTGCCTTTGTTTTTCCAGTAGAGCACAAAATGGACTTGAATTTAGGGTCGTGAGCCCTTGTCTATCAACAGTAATGACAAGTATACAAAAGAGCACGCAAATAACGTTTACAATTTTGCTTTAAAGTAAACGTTATGAATGCGAATCACACGTTTGGTCAAGTGTGTAACCACCGGGGCAAGCACGCTGGGCGTGTCAGCCTGCTGCTCCATTCCCGCGTGGCTTATGGGGCTCCTGTCCCCCATCAGGCCTTTACGCCCTGTGCGTCACCTTTGCCCCCATAACCTCATGGCCACCTTGCGACCCCCCACCTCGACCCTACATGCCTCCCTCAACGCCACACTGCTTCCCCAACCCCCTTCCCAACCCCGCTTTCATGCTCCCCAGTCTGCTACAACCCTCAAACCACATTCAAAGCTCGGCGTGGTGCGGAGTAGCGGGCCGGAGCTGGGCCCTAGAGGGGCGCTATGCTACCTGGCTGAACTTGGTGCTTACTCATTACGCACCGCAGGAATTTTAAGCTTGTAAACTCACTTCGACGCAGCGGTTGTGGCGGCCAAGTTTCAACTTTGGAGGCAGCGCTGGCGGAATCACCACCAAGTAGTCGAAGTGAGTGGGGGGTGCAATATCTTTATTTTTATTTTTAGATGCGGGCTTGGGTTTGTCAACTACATTTTCTTCAGTTTGCTTGGATCATACAAAACTCTGTGTCTTCTAATATTGTCGCAAGTTGATGTGAAAATGAACTTTGTTACATCTCTTTTTTTTAAAAGTCACTTCGCCTTTTGGTTGCTCTATTGCCACGCGTGTGTGGCGACGCGCTGCTCCCTCATTCATACTGTACCATTGGAACGCGTTTCCCAGCGGCAAAAGTTTCGTCGGCACAAGGTCCCTTCTCCCACTTCCCTTTCGCCTCCCGCCAGCAGGCTCTTTCACCAGGGCGGGCCTGCTTGCACACAGGGGAAAAAGAGAGAGAGAGAGAGAAAGGGGGAGGGGGGAGTTAGCAGAGCATGCGCACTGGTGCATACTATTACAGGGGGAAAATTATTAAGGAGCACAACATGTGTGTCAGTGCTTTATCATGTAAAATTAACACCTCTCTCGCTCAAGGTTGGGGAAAGGGGGACTAAATTGCAACCCTCAGACGACGGTTATCACTCTTAAGATCACTTTCATAGTCTTGATTCGTTCTTTTATGTCATTTCATGACTCGAACTAGAAAAAAATAAATAAATTAGAATGTATAAAGCAAATTGCACAAAGAGAGGACAAACCCTCAGAACATTACAGTAAATTTTACACCCATTCGGAGAAAAATACCCGCGACGAAAGGACTCCGTAAGTTTGCCACTCATTGTTCGCAAGTACGGACCACGGAAATTATTCGCAACGTTGTGAAGAAGTTATATGCAAGCAGTTTACAGTGTTTAACCAGTAGGAGCAGGAAGTCAAAAGCAATACGTAAGACGCCCCCGCCTCTTCCCTCTCGCATATCTCCTTTTCACTCGCTCGAAAGGCATCATCACACTTGTAATAAACTTTTGACTGAGGTGTTCTTCCTCGTACCAGGTACGGAGTGGAAAATTTTCCATGGGAGAAGACGTACAATTACAATTAAATATAGTTAAATTTACAAGTCCTGCGTGTCAACTTGGATTCGAATATAGGAGATAATAAATTCGCAAATGCGTGGCCTTTCTTTTAAATTGCTTATTGTTATTTATTACAACGGAGCGTAACAAATAACAAGACTTCGGAATTGAACTGTCCTGCTTTACATTTGTTAGATAGTTTTTCAGATGTTTAGAGTCGCAAAGCTCAATAATTAGAGAGATAATTAGCTCCAAGCTCCGGAGATGACGTATAGCGAATGAATTCGAGCAATGGTCGGATCGGGAGCAGTGAGAGGCCCCTTTCACCAGAGGTAAACATCCTCCGTTGACCATAGTGTTACTCCAAGGGCAATCCGGCCTGCCGAACGAGTCGCGTTTGTTTCCTGTTTGCCCTCAGTCGACCCATGCCCTTGAGGGCCTGCCCCGGTTAATTGCAATTTGGATAGAAAGAGGAGAACTCGCCAAAACAAGTCTTACTTATTTAGCGATTCGTCACGCCAGTGAGGAAACTCTGCCCCGTCTGGTCCTCGGTCTGCTTCTCATCTGTCAATTTCTGACGGCAACGAAAACGAATGCGGTTGCGGTACGGTACTATGCATTATGCATCGGCCCGCGCTGGGCTGAGCGTCGCCTTCTCCCTTAAAATCCATAGTACCCCAAATATCGTGGGCCTCCAAAGCAAGGACCTTCTTCAAAAAACACTGCAGCTGCTTCGAAAGCAAACGTGCAACATGTGCAGCAGTGCTCTTTGCCCTCGCGCAGCAGCTACGCTGCAGGGTGTGACGGCGGTCCGTTGGCGTTGCATGACGTTGAACCACTTCAAGGAAGGCGAAAAGGTTGCGAAATAATGCAAATACGCGTCATCCCCTCGGCCCTCCCCTAAGGGACGGCAGCGAGACGTACCCCACTTCCACTTCCCCCCTCCTACTCCAACAAATACCCCCTACCCCTCCCACCCCTCGTCTGGATTTGCATACTCTCTTGGCAATGAACTGTTTGTCGCGTTTATTATGACGCGTCCTCTTTTTGCCCCCTTTTTTCAGAAAGAGGAGAATTCTCTTCGTTTTCCCTCCACCACGGCACGCCCCCACTTCCCCTCCTTTCCTTCTCGTTTGAAATTCAAGCTTAGCAAGAGAGCGGGCGGTGGGGCTGGGGCTCGGTGCTAATGCAGACATGTTGATCCCGTTGGGGGAAAGAGGGGGGGGGGGGCGAAGGGCTGCACTCTGTGCACAGCAGAGCAGGGACACTGGGGGAAGGTTAGGTTAAACTCAGCGGACATGATGACGACACACACACGCACACACTGTACTGTACGCGCCGTCCGTCACGCCGGAGCGCTCCGTGTCGTCACGATGCCCGTCACGCGCCGAGCAACGTCACGCCAATGTCACCACGACGTCGGCGTGTCTCTTCATGAGACACACACACAGAGAGAGAGAGAGAGAGAGAGAGAGAGAGAGAGAGAGAGAGAGGCGGGTCTTTGACCTAGTCAGGCAACCGGGCCGCGGACCGGCGCTAGGCCTATCATATGCCTTTTGCAAGTTTCTTTGCCAGGCTATTACCCTTCCTCCACCGTGGAGACATCCTCGCGAAATAAGCCCGCCGGTTGCCATGCCACACGCACGCCGCCGTACACAGAGGGGTGGCGGAGGAGGGCGTTTGTATGAACTTGAAAGTGTTGCAAAGACACCCCTGAAAGTCGGGCGGCGGCGCGGGGTAGGGGTGCGGGGGTGAGGGGATGATTTAGAAACTCGAGCAATAAGTACTGGCGCGCGGGGGTCGGGAAAGGGGAGGCGGGGGCGTCGGTCTGAGCCTGCCATTGACCCACCACCCAAAGTTTAGATCCTACTTCCATAACTTCCCCGCTTCATAGCTTCCCGGGGAAGCCCCCGTGTCAGAACCTTGCGCGGGCGAGCGGGCGGTGACCGAGGTATTCCTTGCAGCTCATCGAAGTACCGCTCCGAATCGGTTTTCTGCGCACCATGGTAGTCCCCACAGGTCCCCAACCCTCTTCCTCTTCGTTTCCTTTCAGCGAACTTGGTACGAGTTAGCGCCAAACGGGTCGAAAGAGGGTCCTTTCGAAATGAGCCACCGTCTAAAGGTGGAGTATAAAGGGCTCTAGCAGTCGACAGTAGAGGGACCAAGGCGACACAACCGTGTGTCCCATCCCCACGCACTGCAGTTTCTAAAGGCGTATTTTGTTGACTTTGCCAGGTACCCCAGCCGCCTTGCGGTCGGGGTACCTGCGCCACCAATCTCTCATCTCGGCCCTTATGCTGGGTATTACGTACCATCAAGCGATAATGGGTCAAAATTAGTCCACAGGGATGTCTTGTCTTGCTCGGGTGACCCCTCCCTACCAAGAAGGAACCCCTCCCCCCAGTTCCAGTCCTTCTGAACCTCCTCCTCCCCCTCGCTACGGAAACGTGGCTGCCGGCAAGTATGGGTGAAGGGTGGTCTCCCCTCCTAACCCCCTCCTCTCCCTGCTTGCCTTGGACATCCTTTCCCCCCGTGCGTCTACGCTAATCTCTTCCACTATGTGCTCGACTGATAGGAACCATAAACAACAGATCGATAGCAGGGAATATATCCCTTTCGAACCCCCTCGAGCCCGTGCCTGGGCCTCCCTCCAGCCTGGTCCAGAAGGGGGTCAGGGCGGAGGCAGAGCCCGTTTGTACGTGTCGCTGTATCTTCTTATTTGGTGGGGAGGCGCGCGCGGAAGAGCTGGAGCCTCGCGCCAGTTGTGCCCGGAAGGGAAGCCAATCCTAACGAGCTTTAGATACTTCTACACTGGTGCCGCTGGCAGCTTTCCGCGACTCAAAATACCGCTTTCTTTGCGCGTCTCACCGCCGTCTCCATCTCCTCCACCCACTTTCCTCGTCTAGTACAGCGTACCGCGAGGTGCTCGCCGTCACCGCCACTGCAGCCGCAGCCCGGTCAGTTCGGTTACTCCTCTCCTCTCTCCGGATTGGTTCCACGCCATTGGGTGTTCTCCACGCAGGTCCGACCAGCCAGTACATGGGAAAGAAACTGTCCACCACCCGCGTAGCGCGGCCTCTAGCTCATGGCTGGAGCAGAGCCGCAGATTGCAGTACTCAGGATTACTGGACCGCTTACTCGGCCGTTTTGTCACTTTGAATGCACCACACTACATCACAGGGCCTTAGCCCTTTCGTTTCCAAACACCTCCTACCGTGCTATTTCTTCTCTTTCGAGTTTTCAACAGGCTGGTCAAAAGTGGACAGCCTGTGTAGTGTGCCTTGAGCCTCCAAATCGGGCCTCGCACCCACCCACCCACAGTAGGTCTCAGTGAGCCTCAGCGGGCCTCAGCGAGCCGGACGGACAGCCCAACCCGCTCAGGACATTCTAGTCGGGGCGAGACTGATGTCCGAGGCACAGGCTGGGCGCAGGGACCAAGGGATTGGAGTGGCCGGGCTCGGCCTGCCCAGCCTGGCCTTGGGGTGGCCGGCCGGGTACACCGCCGGAAATGAGAAATATACCCAATACTACTAAACAACAGCGAGCTCGTTCAAAGTACTATACAGTCGGGCATGACATTGAATTAGACCTTCAAAATATACGTACCGCTATCATCCTTGGCTTGTGGCTGCTGACCGGTAATGCCTGCGATCTGCGGGAAAGAATGAGATAAGGTCAATCACAGGTGCACGCGAGTAAATGTGTGTGTATGTGTACAGTTGTGTGTGCGAGTGTGTGTGCGTAGGCACAGACAGATCGATTTCATTGCCGTGAAGTGCATTACCGGGGCGCGAGGAGGTGGTGGAGCGGGGAAACATTCTGAGCAGCTATACCGCTACAGCCTGGCACGCGCACACACACACACGCGCGCTCACTCGCGCACTCACACAAACGCACGGGCAATCTGGTGCATCGCATCGTGACATGTTTGTCCCAGCGTGACATGGGCCCGGCGTGACAATAATTCCACCCCATGCACACACGTCACTGCACCCAGCGCCCCGCCACGCCCCGCCCCGCCACGCCCCCACGACACGCCGAGCGTGCCCCAAAAAGCGCACACCGCCGCCACCCCACGCTCTCGTCCGACCAACTGTCCAGTCATTGTTTTGGTCTGTCACAAAATCGGAAAAGTGTCGAGACCGCGGGATCCCCCGCTGTTCGGGCGGACAGAGCGCCGCACTCGCACCGCAAGGGCAAAAGCAAAAGAGGGGGAAAAAACAGAAAAATAGGGCGTCGGCCTCTTCGACCTCACCTGTTCTGCAAGCTGGAAATCTACATTATGAAATTTCTCAGTCGTCGAGCCTCAATGAGTGAATGAGTTCACACTGTTAGTTGTAAATGTGTGACACCTCACTCCTTTTATACTGTGTCAGATGGATTCGTCCGCTGGTGTAGGTGAACAGATGGCCATATTCAGTGGAATGTGATGTCGAACACTTTGCACTAGTCTAAAATAATTTGCTCGACTGCACATGTGTAACGAATTCGTACACTTCAATTGGATCTTAAGTGCAAAAACAGTCACACAATGTTGGAGCCGAATTTGATACAACTTCAAAAGCAGGTGGTTGCCAATAACGCCAAAAGATGAGAAAATGAAACGGCACGTGCATGGAGCTCAACGACGATGTACGCGAAAATAACGCGTTTACTTTGTAGTGTTGCGGGGATTGTAGTGGCGCCCGTCAAAATCAGTTCGATTGGTTTTGATGCGATTACACATATTGGAGCTAAACTACACGGCATGCATAATCCGCGACGCACGCCTCAGTGGGCCGCCGGGCCGGGGCCGGGCCGGGCTGGATGGACTCGCCACACTCGGCCACGCCCCGGCTGCTGCTGGCTGCGCCCGCCCAGATCAGCCCAGCGGCCGTGATGGGGCACGCAAACTCCTCCCCCCCTCCCCATACCCAACACCCCCCGCAGCGGGTACCTCATCGCAAAAGGCGTGTCTACATGAGGGAGGGCGTAACCACCCACGCCCCGCCACGCCACGCCCTTTCCACTGCAGTGTTACTGCAGGGTAAGGTTGGGGCTGGAGAACACGGGCGAGAGGCATGTGAATCCCTCTCTTGGTTACGTCTAACTGAAGAGGTATTTTTAACGACTTTGTACGGGGGTGGGTGTTCTCAGCCGTACTGACATGGTTTTCCTGGTGATACTGACTGTACCGCGTGCACATGGACTCGCCTACCTACGAGCTTGCCTCAAGGTGCCTAATGGCCTCGTGCGAGTATGCAACCCACCTTGCACACCTGCATTCGATACAGCATACCCAGAAAAAAGTGCAGTTCAAATAACCCTAATAACACTTGAATTTGGCCTGTTCTAAAAAAACAAAAATCACGCACAGACTGCAGCTTTTTACGCGGAAAAATAGATAGGCTTTGAAAAGGCTTTAAGACTTACGTGAGTTCTATTTTATAGCACCGGTCTAACAATATAGACCAGTATCCGTTAGGCACCTGAATAAATATCATAACTGTAGTCGAGGTGCATGAAGGAACGCAGCCTCAAGAATGATACGTGATACACCTGGCAATAGAGGGGGTGAGGAGTGAAGGCGAGAGGGGTGGGGAGTGATAAGAGCCCGGAATGGGCTGCCGAGGAATTAGCCGAAATGAGCATCGTCACGATAAGAGGAAGGCAAGGCAGGCGGGCCCATCCGCGCCTCGGCCCCGCCCCGCCCCGCCGCGCCCCTTTACGCACCGCCACACGGAGCGGAAGCGGATGTTTGGCCCCGAGGGAAGGCAGTACAGGGAGGAAGGTTCCTCGGAAGATAAGTGGGAGTGTAGTGCCCCCGCAAAAGGGGCCCCCACATGAGAAATAATATTGGGGCGTCGTTAAGCCTAGGCGCGGGCGGGCGCACGGGGGCCTCCAGGGGGGCCCCAGCGGTCTGGCGGCCCTCCTGGCGGGCCTCCCGGGGGGCCTCCAGGGGGGCCCCAGCGGTCCGACCCCCAAAGGAGATCCTATGGATGGACCACGGAGGCTGGTTGGGTCGGCTCCTGCCAGGGCCTATACGCACGGTACACACGCGCATCTGTGTGAGGTGAGTACGGGAGTGCAGGTGGGTGGCACACGTGGTACAGGTTGCGCAGTAGCCAGGAGCTTTCATATCAGAGACATATGCGGTTCAGAGTGGCGCAGAGAGAGAGTTTATCTCGCAGATGGAGAGGAAGACAGGGAGAGAGAGGGAGAGAGAGAGGGGGGGGGGGTCACGACCATGCCTGATTGCCTTGCAGGATGGCCAGGCTGCTCACTCGGCGCAATGTCAGGGAGGGCCTGGCTCCGCCAGGCTGTTCTGCCGTCTAATGTATTCCGCCGTGCCTGTAGCTCTCTGCGCCGTGCTTCTCCGTGCCGCGCCGTGCCACCACCGCCGCTTGACCGCGCCCCGCCCGCCCCGCCCGCTCCGCCCCACCAGACGACGACATCCGCCCCGGTACCAGCAGGGCGTAGCAGGGCGGGGCGTTGTATTGTGTTGCCCTCGGCTGAACTCAACCGGCCGCTACCTGTCCGCCAGCTCGGGCTGCCCGGCCCGGCCGCCTACCTGGCTGCCTGCCCGCCAGGCCGCCTGGACTGTCGCCGTGGGTGGCTGCTGCTTCCTGTTGCAGGCAGCGCTGCCCCAGCATCTCCAGCGAGGGCTCCAGAGGGCCGCACAGCTCCGGCTCCACGCTCCGCGCGGCACTCGCTCGCAGCGCAAGCGCCGACTGCAACGAGGCGGAGATAAATGCCAGTCTTAGGTTCAACAAAGCGTGCGAGGCGTTCACACTGTAAACTCAAGGGCGTGAATTCTGATAAGCACACTTTAAACAAGGAAAGAACGTAAAATTACTTGATATTTCGCACACCTACGGGTGCTAATAGAATTTCAGCATGCCATTTTCGCCGCTTTGAGGTGCTATCAGACCACTGTAGGGGCAGGCGAGCGAATCAGCCACCTGGTACGTGGTGCATGCGAGGTAAGTCACAAAATTGGGCTCCGCAAGGGCTACAAAGCATACACGGAATAACGGAAAAGTTGGCCCCAACGCTCTTTCAAACTCAGCCATACGAATTTTCAGGGTGGCTCTCCAGCAGGTAAGTCTAAAGGTAAGTGTATTTGATCAACACTCCAAGTAATCCGGAGCTCCGTGGCGCCAGCAACGACAAACACACCGGGGAGCCATCCACCTTATCCACTCTCCACTCTCCAGCTCAGCAGCACATTTTCCAGCCAAGCAGGCCGCCTATCAAACTCCTAACGAGGAGCAAACAGATTAAAGTCTTAACGGATAGCAGATGAGGATCAGAAGATCCGGAACGGGACTTGAAAGGAGAGTGCATCTTTACTTTTTGCACTTCCGTCGTCGGCGCGACGGCGTGTCCCACGGTCCACGAGGCCCGAGCTCGCAAACGGGCGGCCAGAGACAGCCCGACAGATCGACGGGAGGACGGGGGCAGACGGGCGGACGCACAGCGTTCGCCGGATGCATCAGTATAGGGTGTGACGTCGCGGGGACGTTAATCGACTTGGCTTGCAGCCTGCACCGCGCCTCGCCCCGCCCCACAGACGAGTCTGCGATAGACTGCCCAGGGGATGGACTCGGCGCAACTAATACAATGAATTAAAAATAAATCCGGAAACCGATTGAGCCCGATACACCTTTTTTGTCTCTGTCTCTCACACGCGGGCACACAGACTACACACACCTTCACCTGGCCGCGGAGACAAAGTAGGGGCGCAGAGAGGGGTCGGCAGGAGGGGGGGGGAGGAAAAGGGAGACGGGAGGGGGCGGAAGGCCGCCAGTCAGCAAACGGAGCGCGAACGGGCAAAAAGATCAAACTCAAACTTTCTCTATCGACGAGGGGGGGAAAAAGGTTATTCCTTATCCGCCAGGCATACGGCATACGCCGGCTGAGCGCCACTCGTACACCCCACCCCGAAAGGAAATGGTCTCTTATCCCTTACCCCACCTTCCTCTCCCGACCAACGTCCGTCTACCTTTTCGCACCGCAGACCTCACCTATGCCGTGCGCGCACCCTCCCCCCCCTCCTCTTTCCGGCGTACTTCTACGAGATGGCTTTTCAAACGAGACTCGCGCATGTCGCGGCATAAACGGCGCGCTTTTCAAATAAGGTTGGCAGACATTCCACTTCTTAACAGCGACGACCGCGCGTTAGTTTCTAAAGATGTTGTGTCGTTCGGCGCGACGTTATAATGTTTAGTCAACACATTCATTTCTCTCCGGCGCCGCGGAGCAGGCTGCGCCCAAAAAGTGATGGAATGCCACACAACATGTTCCTCCGCAGAGCCGCGCGGAGGTTCAGAGTGTCTCTGTGTCTGTGCCGCCGCCGCCGTCGCCACCGCTGCAGGGCTGCGTGCCGCCCGGCAGTTTGGAGGTAGGCCACCGGCGACGCATGCCATGCCACGCGCGCGCCCTTTCGGCCCCCACCGCGCCGCCCCCGCGCCGCCCCCGCCCCCTCTGCGGCGGCGCCGCCTGCACCATACCGGGGGGCGCCTGGGGCCACTTCTTCTCCACGCCGCGCTGCATGCGACCGCAGAGACATGATATTACGATCTGCGGCGGCGGCGCGGGGCGCTGCAAGTAAAGGACAGGGAGGGGGGCACATCTGCCGCAAAGAAGTCCCCAACACTCCCCCACCCCACCCCGTTCCACACACAAAAAACTTTGCTTTCAAAATTATTTATAAAATGTATGCAGCAGCAGCAGCAGCAGTGCGTCGTCCACCCGTCTTCCTCTTTGGGCTTGTTGTGCTGGACGACTACGTCTTCACTGCCCCCTTCCTATCTTCCAGTGAACACACACAGACACACACACTGATCCAGACACACACACACACACACACACACACACACACATACACACATACACACGGCAGGGTCCGTCGCGACCCCTTTATTTATCGACGTGGAATGCAATTGAATATCGGGAATTTGGGGAGTCACTGGCGCCGGGCCGGACCCTCAAAGCCGAGCCGCCGACGGCAGCAGGCCGGGTGAGAGAGAGGAAAGGGGGAGGGGGGCGGAAGAGGTGGTCTAAGGCACAGGAAGGGGCTGCGTCCTCCAGTGGTCCTCCACATAGCAGGCGTTCCTCACAGCTGACCCCCCTCCCCTTTTCTCCCTTTTACACACACACACACACACACACACACACACACACGAAAGAGCGCAACGCTGACTGTGAAACGCATTTCGCAAAGCACGGCAAAAAGAAAACTCGTAAACGAATAAGGGGGAGTGGGGAGTCTCCACCGAGCACCGTGTTCAATAGGTGCAAACCGAGGTACAAACACACGACGGAAGACAATACTGTACAGAGAAAGTACACGAACATAAGGAGGGAGAGAATGAAAGAATGAGAGAGAGAATGAAAGAGAGAAAGAGAGAGAGAGAGAGAGAGAGAGAGGCGGCGGCGGCACGCCGGGCATTAGAGTCAGGTGCACTCACAGGAAGTCATAATTAATCCGGTTTTGGCCGATTGCCTGTTTTTGGATATTAATCACGTGAAACAATGAAATGAATACTCAATGAGGTTCATATAGTTTGTAGCGTGGGTGGGGGGCACACCCCACGCGTGCCCCGGCCCGCCCCCGTGGGGGACCCGCGTGGCCTCCCGCGACCTCAGAGCCGCACTGTCCGCCTTCATGGTTTAGGTTGCATTTTAATGCGCTCGGAGAGGATATTAAAGAACCTTACTCCCCAGCCCGACCCCCTCTACCCGCGCCTCTCACCACTTCCCTGTCTCCTCCCACCGCCTCTGTCTTTGTCGTCCGCGGCACCAGATACCGCTGTGTGGGAGTCCGGAGAGGGTATGAGGGAGGGGGCGGGGGTAAAATTAAAGATTAATTCTGAGTGAGAGAGTACGAGCGACATTCCACGGCTTATCCGGCCAAAGCTTACGAGGAGTAACACCATCGTGATTGCCAATGACCAATCCTCCATGGAGGTGAAAGCACTTGGTAAGCCGAGTGGTGTAAAACAAAACAGAAAAAAAAGATATTTATTTTAAAAAGCTGAAATGCAACGAGTCGCTTCACGCCGGCGACCAATTGTACACCAAGCCCAAATGTATGGGTTTTTTCACCCCTCCTGCTCGCCATGTAACTGCCGGTGGAAATCCTTTCCTCCCCTCGTCCAGCAAGCGCCGCGCAACCTACGCACGGGGGCGTGTCTGCTTCAACCCCCGCTGTATACCTCGAAATAAGGCAAGAGGATTAGCTTACGCAACGAAATTGCCAATTCGATTAAATCCTCCCGACACAGCCCCGCAACCCCCCCGAGCAGCGCGACCCAAGCAATTTTTCCGCGACCGCGTTGAATTTGTTGTTGCCGTTATAACTGGGGCGGCGGCGCGTTTAAACCGTTTAAACTCAATTATATACGCGATATCAAAGGTGCGCCGGCTCCCCGGCGTCTATGACGTTTTTGGGGTCCGAGTCAAGCGCGGCACGGGCTGCTGGGAAGGGGAGAGCTTCGGGAGAGCCCCTTGGCTGCAGAAAGCGGCAGCAGAGCTCCCCGGCGACATTCCAGTGCGTCTCTTCATCACGAGGTACACTCCCGTGCACCTCATATAAGGTCCAGCGCGGTCGCAGAGTATGGTATGTGCGCCGCAGAAGCGCCCCACCCGGAGAGCGATAGGAAACGTTCTAAAAGACAGACACACACAGACAGAGGAAACCGTCCAAAGTAACGTTCAAAGTCACGCTCCGTTCAACGCTATCGCACCAATTTATCGGGCGCCGAATCACAGCAACGCCCCGACCGAACCCAAACGGCCGGCCGGCTGGCCCCACGGGCTGGCCGCCCCACCCATAGGGCCCTTTGTAGCCGGGCCGCGGCCGCCACCCTGAGAGCGGCACGACCTGGGAGGAGACGGCGGGACCTGGCGGGGCCGATGAGCGGGGGGAATTAAAAACGATACTGTGTGGGAGGAGGAGAGACTCATTTACCGACCAGCCGGCGGTAGTGTACTTCACTTCCCGCCCTGTGGACTCCCCCGCCGCCCCCCATTTTATATAAGACGTGTTTTCATTTATTTGGCGGTCCAGCGTCGGTTTTTCTTCCCCCGAATAACCGCACGATGTCATCCCCCTAGTGCATTCTTCCGGTGCAGACAAAGCACTCTTTCTTTCGTCCAATAGTAAGAACAACAACATTTTCCATCGGTCTAGAGTCTAGAGAGTCCTTTGTCTTCTTCATACATCCCGCGAGTGAGCAGCATAAGCAGCAGCAGCAGCAGCAGCAGCAGCAGCTGCAGCAGCAGCAGCAGCAGCGGTGGCGTTGGCGGCGGGCAGGATACGCCGAGGACAGACCTGTCGACCCGCCCCGCCCGCCCCGCCTGTCCGACTTATCGCAATGAACATGGCCCGTAATTACAGCCCGTATTTATAGTTTCTCCGAATGGTCGATCAGCAGGATAAAATAATCCGAGAAACAACAACAACAGTCCGCGCGCCGTCTGCTGGTGGTCGCCTGCCTTTATTAGGGCTTTCATTCCAATCACGGACCACGAGACGGCAGAAGGAAAGCAGCAGCGTCGCCGCCGTGCCGATGACAGCAAAAACCCATTCTAATCGATAAAACACGTTCAGAAAAAAATCGCGTGTTGATCCATCAATTATGTAAAATCAGAAAACAACATTTGACATGAGCCCCAGCGCTAAATTACTTTTCTTTTCAAATTTTATCACGTACGTGAAACATGCGCTCGACGTGAAAAATAAAACATGAACCAAAGACTTGGCGTTTTCTATTCTGTTGCGTCCCATCCGGTATCGAGTTGCAGAATGTCCCGGGCGTCAGGTGGTTGTCCCGCCTGCCGCCGCCGCTCCAGTCAGGCGCACAGGCCCGCGCGGCGAACAAAAAATGAAAAAAAATGAAACGTTTACATCAGCAAAGGTAGCTACATATATACGGTTCAACTTCAAACGGCAAGGACCAAGGAATGCCTCTGTGCCTATGCAGGAGCCCGCCATAATAAGATACTGATCTAGACCGGCAGGTTGTTTGAAAATTCACATATGAGCAGTGGACAATTTGCCACATTTTTGGCACGCGTTTGAGCGAGCCCCCTGGAGCCGAGCGCGCGCGGGTCCGGTTCCCAGGTACTCGGGGCCGCTGCGGCCGCCACCCCCTACTGCCGCAGGTGAGCCGTGGGTGTCCCGCCCGTCACAAGACCTTTAGGCAAATGGCCAAATAAGTACAGTCTCCCATTTCCGGCGCACGCACGCACGACAGGGGAGGGAGATGGAAGAGAGGAAGGGGGGGGGGGCATGATCGGCATAATGAAACCCAGCGGCAGGCAAAGAGGAGGTGGATTTCGAACCATTCTTGAAATTCAATACGGCGACGTCGTTATAAATTTCTTAAACTCAGTGCGGCAGCGATGGTCTGACAGAAAACGAGAGAGAGAGAGAGAGAGAGAGAGAGAGAGAGAGAGAGAGAGAGAGAGAGAGAGGGGGCAGAGAACGAGAGGCAGACTGTAACAAAGTGGTCCATCTCCATCCTCATGAATTGAAAGTCGTATAGCCGTTTGGTTGGGCCGTGCCTCGGACTGGAACTGGACGCCCACAGCGACAAGTACGATGCAGCCGGCCCTGTGTGTGTGTGTGTGTGTGTGTTAGAGAGAGGGAAGAGGGGGATAGTCTGTGTGTCTGAGGGGTCAGACTACACTGGAGAGCGGCCAACTCGCTTTTGTTCACAGACGCGCCTACCCTGCGGCCCTGCGGCCCCACTGCAGTACGGTACGGTACCTATAATGTATGCACAGAGTACAGAGACGCAGAGTGTGTAAAATAGAAGCTCGCGGGATGCGGCCATAGCCGACGCCGTCGTCGGTGTATTGCAAAAGCGTCAAACACTATAGCCTCGCTCAGGGCCCCTGCCGCACCGCCCCCACCCCCAATAGCGAAAGATGTCAATTAGTTTACGACCCAGTGCGGCTAACACCTTCCACCCACCAGCGGCGGCGCAGCCCCCCCGCCACAGCCGGCACTATGGCGGTTCTGATGAATGCACACCCTTTGTGATTGATGAACGAACGGTCTAGCGCGCGGCCTGTTGAGCCGGGCCGGGCCAGCGCGGCGGCGTCTCTGATTTGCATGGACGGCAAGAATGCCGGGCGGCACGGTGCGCTGCGCTGCGCTCTGCGGGCCGTGCATGTATCCTGTCCCGGGGCGAGCCAAAGGAGAATGTATATAAGTCCCGCCCGTGAGGGAGGAGACAAAGGCCGGCGGCCGGCCGGGCGGACCGAAAACAACAAGTTAGACAACTAATATTGGTCGCAAATTGCAAGGCAGTTTGGCCTTGAGACAAAAGTCAAAGGCCCGCCACCTGGCCCGCTTACGGGATCGAATATGAGAAAGTAAAACATCGGATGCAATTTATTTGCTTTTAATGAGAGTCAAACTTAGGAAAATATCAGGACAGCGAGCGGAACAGAGCGCAGCCCGTTTCGTAGAAAAGTCAAATAGCAACAAACTCGTGTTTGATTGAGTATCGGCTGCTGCTGCTACGCGCCGCCACTGCCCCACAGGATGTCCACCATCAGGACTGCCAATAATAATTGCATTCCCTCCAGAGACGCAGAGCCTGGGCGGGGCGAGGCGGGGCGAGGCGGGCCGGACGGCCCTGCAGCAGCCTTACTGGATGGGGCGAGTCGACACACTGCAAAGCAGCGGCACAACTCGCCCGTCAATACGTCGGACGCGGAAAATTGTTTTTTCTTTGCTTCCAAAGCGGGAAAGGTCCGCGTTTCCCCTGTGCGGTGCGCACTCCAAGCAGAGTATCACGACCCGGCATGTGATACTACTGCAAGCGATCGTTACTTTTCATCACAACGAGAATTTTTCTTTTCTTGAGCGTCCAGCAGCAAAATCGTGCTTCGTCAGGACTGTACTCCTACAACGCGGCGTGGCGGGGACTGGGGAAGTGGG
>NW_026267244.1:887909-889465 GCF_000697945.3 Frankliniella occidentalis | reverse complement strand
TAAGAGCAAAGACCTGTTGGGCGACGCCGTCTCAATACTCCAAAATATGAATGCTGGCTGGCCGTACACAACTTTTGGCGTCGTCTCTGTATAAAGGGGCGATCAACCCGTTCCTTCTTGCTCAGCCTCCAGTCCACGCCGCGCCGCGCCCCGCTCCCCCGGCCCCAGTGATGTTCGGTGTTTCGTCTTTCGGGCGTAACCCATTCATAATGGCTGCCCCCGCCTCCCCCTGTCCGTTCGTCTGTCCGTCCGTCCAGCATTGGGCACGCTGTCTGCCCGTCTGTTGAACCCGCGCGCCCACCCGATCCGCCCCGCCTCCCGCCCCTCTCTGATTGTATTCCATTCGATATCTGGAATTGGAGAATAATGTCGCCGCTCCTTGTGCAATCGACTGCCTATACCGCCTTAAATTTGCTCCGATTCCCGCGATCGTAGAGCATCAGTCGGTTTGTGCTGCGTTTTCCTCGTGCCAAAACATTTTACTTACACAGGGCAATCCCCTAAGAATATCCGTCTCCTCGTATTTCTGACCTAATTCGCTATAACCCCCCTCCCCCTCTCTCTTTCTCGCTCTCTCCTGTTTGGAGAGACATGACATTGACTCATCGTTCAAATTGAATTCGGTACCGAATAAGCCACGCCGCCTTTATCCTACCGTCATACATATTTCACAGGGGGCCCCGTCAGGTGCGGAACCAGAGAAAGGAGAGGGGGATCGGGAAGCGACCAACCTGATCCCTCCATCCCACGGATGTTATCCAGGTGATCAGCCCGCTCACGAATCAAGAGGGGCTCAGAGTTGAGCAGCGCACACCTGGGTGTTGTGTATGTCACCCTGAAGACCGATATCTATGCAGAGCGGGAATAGCAAAGGCACAGCAAACATAAGAAAATATTCAACCGCGACAGTATTTTTATGGGCGCGTTCCAAAAGACACGACGCGCGCGACAGAAAGGACAGTGAGATCAGGTTTGGTTGGTGCTTGACCAGCTCCGGCCAGCGGGATGCTGGAGCGCACAGTACTGTGCTGGAGAAGGCCTTCCCCCTCCTCCTCTCGCCCCCCTCTGGACCCCGCCGCACCTCTGGAGTCCCTGAATGGCTCATACCTGGTCGTGGCTCGAGGAGAGCATTCCCCTCCCCGCCCTCTCTCCCGCCTCGCTCTCTAAAGACCTGAACGCCCACTCCTTACGAGGTGCGGCGCGGTACACCTTCGAAAAGAAAACGACAGATGAATATAGGACGAGGACGCGATGTTTAATATATTTTCTTTTCTGAGACATTTGCACATTTCCGTGACCGCTGCGCAATTTCAAGTTTACTAGCAATGCCTTCATGGAGAAAATAAATTGACCAGCCTTTAGTACGACGGTGAGACCTGTCGCAGCAACACATCCCGTACATTACAGGACAGGGAAAGAAGGAAAGTGGCAAATCCTGAAGGGAACGGTGTCTCCTGGAACTCCTGGAGGGGACGGGGGCACCCACGCTGGAGGCCCCTCTTTCCCTGATGCGACCTGGGAAGAGGGCGAGGGGAGGGGGGCGAAAGGGGGGAGGG
>NW_026267244.1:885909-887389 GCF_000697945.3 Frankliniella occidentalis | reverse complement strand
ACGTAATCTGACCTGACGAACGCACGCACGTGAGCGTATTCACGCCTCGCGCGCCTCGCAGTCCCGTCAGGGAGACACGCAGAAAATAAACCCCAAAACGGGCAGTTGTTAATAATGCGAACACCGTTAATGATTTCAGGGGCGGAATTATCGTTCATTGAAGGATGGACCTGCGATTCTGTGAAGTTTTAGGCGCGGAACATCTAAGAGTGACAGATTGGTATCTTTCAAAATTGTCTATTTTGCTGTCCAGAAAAGTTCGGAAAAGTTAAAGGTGACACCTATTATAAATCCCAAACAAAACAGATGTGCTCACACGTGCATGTGCAATAAACAAACAAATTACACTGCCAGTAAGAGCAAAGACCTGTTGGGCGACGCCGTCTCAATACTCCAAAATATGAATGCTGGCTGGCCGTACACAACTTTTGGCGTCGTCTCTGTATAAACTGCCTCTATGAAGACCTTTCCGCTATCTGAACAGTCTGTCCTTCCAGTGGGTGGAGCGCCTGGAGCGGGGTCCCAGACAAACTGACCCGCGCCGCTGCTGGTCCAGCAAAGTGCTGTGCTTCGCCGGCTGCAGAAGCAGGGCCTTGCAAACGCCCTCAGCTCACGTCGCGTAATGTAATTTCAGTCATGCCTTCCAGCTCCAGTCGCTGCCCGGCCCGGCGCTGTTCCAGCTGTCTTGACCTTGCTCCGTGCGGCCCAGCGCCCGCCCGCCCGCCTGACGGCCATTCTCCAGCTCCCCCTTCCTTTTCTCCAGCAGCCGAGCCGACGAGCGGCGCGCGCTGGAGCGATCGACGCATCCATTCACAAAAAGCGAAGCGAACGCCGCGCTGTCCAGGTTAGAGAGCGGCTACACCTCTTCTTTTTCCAGCAGTGCCTCTGCGGCAGCTGTGGAGGCGCTTCCTTGCCACATCTAGCTTCTTCTTCTCCGGGCTTCGGCCTTTTATCCGGGACTGCGCACCCATCTAGGACTGTACTCCAGCAACGACGAGCACAGAGTGAGAGAGCGACAGAAATGCTAACCGCCTTGCGAGCTAGAGCAAGAGAAATCGGCCATTCCCCACTTCGACTGTGTAATGTCGCTGTTCTTCCAGCCGCACATGCAAAAAAGGGTGCTACAAGCAAACCATCCGCAGGAAATAAGACTGACCGCACGAAAACAAAAGTCCAAATTCTTTTACCGCGTGCCGCACGGTGCACACCTGACACGCACACTGGACCGAGAGAGGAAACGGATTTTTTTGTAAACATGCCGGGAGACAATAACCAACGGTGTGAAGAAGGAAGTGAGAAAGAAGAGAGAGGGGGGGGGGGGCACAAAGGAATAAACAGTCGTGAATGAAAGCCCCGCGCTGCGCGCGTTAGTGGAGTGGCTGAAACGCGTGCCACACGGTGCACACCTGACACGCACACTGGACCGAGAGAGGAAACGGATTTTTTTGTAAACATGCCGGGAGACAATAACCAACGGTGT
>NW_026267244.1:876372-878804 GCF_000697945.3 Frankliniella occidentalis | reverse complement strand
GGGGGGGGGGAGAAAAAAAGATCGCTCGGGCATCAAACATAAATAAATGCGAATCACGCCAGTTTAATCAAGAGCGCATTGTGTCCGGCGCGCTGCAGTGTGCATTCATTGCGAGGACAACGGCGTTATTTCTAGGATCCGCCGTCGGAAAGAGGGGCGTCGCGTCGATAGCCTGGCGGGTGACTGGCCCTGCCCGACCTCCTGCCAAGTCCGGGATAGGCAACGCGCTAGGCACGGGTGACCACCGGGTTGCCTACCCCGACTGCAGCACGGCGCTCGGAGGTCGCGGCAGAGGGCAAGCCGGGCGGGCGGGAAGCGGCGGGACGCGTGCGCGCGTTGCGGTAGAGCGGCCAGATGACCGTCTTCCTGTCCGTCGACCAACAAATTTTCCCGACGCGTGGTGGAGCTGCTGGTGGGTGCTCCAGGACATAATGCCCGGACTCGTTGATTTGGAGCCGGATGGAGGAGCAGCCGAGTCTGGCGGCCGCGGGGATCGAGTTTCGGTTTTTTCCCATCCTTATTAGGCCGGCAATTTAGTCGTCTTCCACATAAATTTTTCGTTGGTTCCGTTTGTCCCGTGAGACGTATTGCCCTTCCCCCTCTCCCCGGGCCCGTCCTGGCGCCAGCGCCGCTCCGCTCGGGGCCCGGCCCGGCCGAGCGCTCGCTTACATTGATCACGAACAAGATTGCTTGTATTGGAGGGAGTTATGGTAATGAGACAGACAGACTCGAGGAGCAGCTCGGCCGGGGCCTCCTCGGCAGAGCAGAGCGGAGCTGAGCCCGGCCCACATTAGATCGGGACCTAACCGCCGGCACCGCGACGGCCCGGGGCCGGGAGGCGAGCCGGGAGGACCCCAATACCCACCGAGTCGGAGCAAACGCGTGCAACACTGTTGTGTCGGGCCCGCTGCTGCACTCCAGCATCCAGAGAGCCTGCACGGCGGTCGGTTGGTTGTACGGACTAGGTACCCGCGGCTGGTCCCGAAGAGAGAGAGAGAGGTGGGGGGAGGGGCGAGAGTGGGGAAGAGGGACAGAAAAAGAGAGGGGGGGGGAAGAGAGAAAGAGAAAGAGAAAGAGAGAGAGAGAGAGAGAGAGAGAGAGAGAGAGAGAGAGAGAGAGAGAGAGAGAGAGAGAGAGAGAGAGAGAGAGAGAGCTGGCGAGCGTGGAGGAGAGAGGAGAGTGGAGAGAGGAGGGGGCTAGTTTGGTGGCCGCGGGGGGAGCGCTGACCGCGCCGCCGCCGTAGCGCCAAGGTAATGCAGCCTTTCCCCCACACAATGAGTCGAGGATTCATTGCAGCGCTGCAGGCGGAGGCTGCACCGCGATGCACCGCAAAGCAAAGCGGGGGTTATATATTCCATCCGGACTGTTGTTAGGTTGGTTAGGACTTGGCAAAGAAAAAATGAAGTTAAGAAAGAACTTTAAATAATATGCCGCATTTTTAAAATTTGAATATTATCGCATGAAGGCCTGCCGCCCGGACTATCTGCCGTCGCTAACCACTCCAGATTATACAAGCACACGGCATTTGTGGCAGTGTGCTCGTCCAGTAAGGCATCGGGCTCCGCTTTGCCCGGGCCCAACGACCGTGCGGACCTTAGTCTCTAGCAATCCTGCCCGACTTTGGGCCTCGGTAGGCACGGCAGCCGTACGCACACAAAACGGCAAGCAGCCTTTGATGTCCCCGGCATTCCCACCTTTAGCATGGCTGCTGCTGCTGCTGCTGCTCTGCTTGGGAGGGCGGAGGGTACCGGTGGGGCGAAAACCTTTACCTGTAGGCTCCTCGGCCCTCCACCACCTTATGGCCTGGTACGGGCAACACAAAGGTGTCAAGTTAAGCTTCGGGGCCCTCAAATGTTTTCAAGTGTACACCAGATTGCCAAGATTGCTACAATTAATGCCTGTAGTATATTTGGACTTTTGTACAACGTCTGTTACTAGACAAAACGTATTACTTTCACCCTGCATGTAGGCAATACGCATGGCTTTTCGACCCCAAAGATAACCGTAGATTTCAGGGTAGGTGTGCACCAGAGACCCCCTCGGTTGCAGCTGTATGAAGTGCTCCTCGGGGTGCTCAGTTTTTAGAGTCTTCAAAGGGTGCTTAAGGGTTTAGTCGGGTTTAGTGCCTTGAAAAGGTGCTAACGGGTTTTGTGTTTAGAGCTTTTAGAATGATGGAAAGAATCTTCTCAAAGAATATGAGGAAAAATCCCCCATTTTTTGAGGAGACTTCAAAATCTAAGGAGATTTCTTCAAACTAAGGGAGTTCCTCAAAGTTTCCCTCCAAAAAACGAGACATCGTTTTTACCGTGCACCCCGAATATACGGGGACCATGTTGCTGTTTCACAGTGCAATGATGAGCCGGGCGATGAGAAATAAAGGACCGCGAGAGCCGAGGGCGGCGGGGGCAGCAGGGTGGAGGCGGGATGGGGGG
>NW_026267244.1:869662-870627 GCF_000697945.3 Frankliniella occidentalis | reverse complement strand
GAAAAAAAAACATAAAAACAATAACGTCATAAATACACATGTGAAACCGATGACAAGGAGGCACAAAACCTGTCACCAAATTGCAATCTCCATCAGCGGGTGGGGATGGGGGGCGGGAAGCGAGGGGCCGACACGGTCTGGAGAGGAGAAGGCGGCGGTCGCGCAGCCCGGCGCAGCCCGGCGCAGCCCAGCAATTAAGATATTGCCGGATAGAAGGCCGGTGACGGGACGCCCGCCGAGGAGAGGAGCCCGGGCCGGCATTGTCTGCTATATCCGGCGCACCTGTTTCCTGCGAGCAGCCAATTGTTTTTGCTTTCATTTTCCGGCGCGACTGCGCGGCGGTGGGCGGCGCGGCCGAAGGAGAAGAACAGGGTTCCAGTAGTTATCCGCATCCTCCTGCCCCGCCCGAGGGGATTTTGCCAGCGGCCACGTCAACTGAGTTGATGAGATGTTCTGATGGAGTTGCATTTTTAGCACATTTACACTCTTTACAAACCACGAAAAAGAACCGTTTCACAACTCACATAGTTTGGTAGATCATCTATTTCTGATCGGGCATAGCGGGCGCTACAGCGAGCCGAGCCCCACAATGGTGCTGCGCTGCTGCGCCACCAGGGCCCCACCAGAGGGCCCCCTGCCGCGCCGCCGGGCTCAGGGGGCTTACCGATGGCCCCCGCGACAGGACAAGCCCTGCTCACTCCGCTGGGCCCCGGGCCCCGGCCGGCCCATTGTTCAGATGTGACCAGTAGCCGCTCCCCCTCCAGGCCCTCCAGGACTCCAGTCCAGTGCCCACCCGGGCCGGCGGGGCCCCGGCTGGGCCCCGGTGCCCGTCCGGCGCCCCAGCTGGGGCACGGGGGAGGGGGGGGGGGAGGAGGCGGGGAGGAAGTCCTGCTGCGTTACAGATATTGCAAAGGATTGAAGAAAAGGAGGCGGCGGCCGGCACTGCGCTGGACTGGGCCGGGCTG
>NW_026267244.1:863259-869612 GCF_000697945.3 Frankliniella occidentalis | reverse complement strand
ACCTGACACGCACACTGGACCGAGAGAGGAAACGGATTTTTTTGTAAACATGCCGGGAGACAATAACCAACGGTGTGAAGAAGGAAGTGAGAAAGGAGAGGGGGGGGGGGTCAGAGAATAAGGAATAAACAGTCGTGAATGAAAGCCCCACTATGGGCTGCCTGCCACGCCGCCGGGGCCGAGGGCGCACCGGACCGGGGCTCAGCAGCTCTACCTGGCCGCCCAGTCCGGGCGCGGACCATCTGATCCGAGGAGCGGCGTAGCTATCGCCAAGGTAGAAAAAAATAAATAAATTACAGGCTTTTAAACGAAGTGCAGACCGCAGAGAAAACAGACTACGCAAATATTCCAGCTGTATTATTCAAATGAAAACAGAGGCCATGGAAATAAAATAGCAATGATCACTTTCGCCTGGTCCTATGTTTTCGCTAGCGGAAAACGAACAAGGTCAAGGTCTTGCGACATTATTTTCGCCCCGCCCTGTGATGAAAATAGCTGCAAGAACGTCTCTGGAGGAAATTTAGGAATAAAGATTGGTAAATAATTTTTGCCCCAGCAAGTGATGAATGGGAAGGTGAGGCCAGACTGCTGCTCCTACGCCACCGGAATGGCATTTACCTGCGGATGTCAAACCGCCCGCAATATCCCCCCGCCCCACCTCCCCTGCTCTGGACCATCCAGCACAGCATCCAGCACAGGCAGGGCAGGGTCCCCAGAGGGCCGCTCCATATATCTTGCCAGCGATGCGGCTCCACGCACATCGAAAACTCAACCGCCATTGTTTATATAAAAGTGTATTACATTTCATGAAGAAACAACGAAAATAGGTAGAGAGGGAAGAGGTTTCTACTGGGAAAACTGATAGGCCGAGTACGTTAGCTGTACCAAACAAGTTACATTTTTAGTTTAGATAAATTCCATAATAGGACAGCGAGTCCAGCTCGGAGTCCAACGATTCAAGTATATGTTTCAGCTGTACGGCACTAGAAGCAAAGCTTCAGGCTTAACTGGAAAGCATGAAGGCATGTCGTATATTTGTACAGGAACTTGCCAAATGAGTGCTGCTTGCAAGGCACACTCCCGTCATCAGACTAACCGAGACTAACATACAGCGGCAGTAATGAAAAAAAACTGTTGAATCGCTGTACCCTTACATAAAGGTTTTGATCGACACTTCTCATCGCCTGATATAGTTGGCAATAACTGTGCAATGACTGAAAATTGTCAGTCACACAACCAATATGACAGTACCCGAATAAGAAGTACAGTAGAAATCCTGAGAGTTCAGGTCTTTTGCTATCCCATTTTAATCAGAGCATCTACATCCATCATTGTAATCTATTTTATCAGAAAACAAAATGTTATTTTAAAACTCTGGGAAAAAGAACATTGTGAGTATGGTTAATTTGATTTGAAACTAGAACTCTAGAAATACAAATTTCTAAAATGTTTTCTTTGATGATTTTCTAAATTGCGCATGCTCTCCACCCACCCCCGCCTATACAGCCCGCGTTCAATGTGCACCGGGATATGAAGCAAAAAACAAGAGAATGTGAACGAAAGAGGGAGGGGAAGAGGAGACTTGTGACATTTTACAGGCACTTTGCTGCGACGTGCCGGCTATTGCAATGACCCGACTGCACGCCACGCCAAGGCCCGGCGCGCCTCTTTTTCGAAATGAGACACGGTTCGCGCGCTTCACTGTCCTCGCGCCGCGCGCACAGTCCAAAACGCCCGGACACGTTGCGCCAGCCAGGATGGAGAGAGTCAGAAACCATCTCTTTTTTTTCATTTTTTTTTTGTTTTGGTTGCTGTGCAATTGTCCCTCTCTTCTCTTGCTCGATCGCTCTCTCCCCCTCCAACACTCCTTCCCTCCCTCATCTTTTCATCGCCTGACATTGCGCGCCCCATCTCGGATTTTCAGCGTTCAGTGGGGCACCATCGTTCAAAAAGAACCTGGTTTCGGCCCGGATTAAAGTTGGCGGATGGGTATGAGGTACTTTGCCCAACAAACTTTGTGAACGGAAATAAAAAATGGCCCTTGGGTTATCGCGTTCGATTGGGGACGGGCAGCGTTTAGAGAACCTATTTGAGTGTCAGACCCGCATCAACGCTCGGCGCTCGGCCGGCCGGTGGTGGTGGTCCCGTCAGTTAGGACTGACGAGCCAGAGGGAGATTGTGACACTTGCCTGAAAAGCTTCGAGCAGAGTGATTAACAAGTAGCTACCAAACTGATAAGAAATAGATCTCTGGCATTTATCTTGCTTCGATATAAAAAACAAGAAAAAAACAAAATGAATGACTCCAAAATCGACGCTGTTTTTGAAGGTATTGATTATTGACAATGAGGACTACCTTTTGTGGCAATGAAGCGCCTTTTTGACAATGAACGGCGCAAAAGCAATGGGACAAGAGTAACACATTTCCAGCGGCAATGAGTCGGTAATTGCCACTCAAAAGGCAGTATTCATTCTGAAAAAAATAACTCAGTCCCCCTTACACTTTGTCAATTCGAGCCCTGCCGTACTGTCGGCAATAAAAGTATATCGCCAGGTTTTTGAGTTGAACCTTCGATGCCAATATTTTTGCGCTGAGCCTTCATTGCCGACAATTTGGAAGGGTTTGATTTGAACTGCTAATAACTAAGTAGAACTTAAAAAAATTATTACCGCTCGTTGCCAAAGTTGGCAAAGAAAACTGTGATTAAATGGCAATGACCGATCCATTGCCGCTGGAAAGGTATTACTTTTGTCTTGTTGCATTTGGCATGGCATTTCCACAAAAGGTAGCATTGCCTTTGGACCACAAAAGGTAGCATTGCCTTTGGAGAAACAGTGGAGTTAATCTAACTGCAACAAAAATTAAATAAAAAAGTAGTTGTGCAAGTAGAATGAATTTGCCGTTGGCCACTGCAGCTCTCTGTGCGAAGCCGGGTGGCCCCTCAATCAGCAAATGACTACTTCTTTCCGGAAGAGTGTGAGAGGATTTCGTGTGTGTGTGTGTGTGTGTGTGTGTGTGTGTGATACAGAGACAGAGAGGAGGGGGGGGGGATAAAACCCTCCATCAAACGGAACGAGTACGACATGGACGTTGGAGAGCAATCTACTCACTTTTGTGCTTTCTTTTCACAAACGAATCAAAACACGTGGACCCAGAAGCGGCGGCGGCAGCAGCAGCAGCAGCAGCAAGTCCTCCCACCGGGCAAAGCGGTCGATCGTGCGGACGACGAGTCGGTCAGACCGTCGTCGGGCAGCAGGTAGACGGACGGACGGTCTAATTATTTCGTGACGAGGATGTGAGGCCCTTACATGGTTTGATTGTTTGAGTTCTTCGCCCGCTCATTTCTCGCCCCCGCGGCCTGATTGTGTCCCTCAGGTGATATCTTCCGGGGCGGTAGCAGGCGGGAGGGAGAGGGACAGACACAGGTCCCTTCGCGTGCCCCTTCGCACCACCGCACCAACACTGTCGTTGTCGAAGATTTTCCACCGCCGTGCGTTTCACGTTCGCGAAAGAAGGTGTGTGTCCGACAGCGTTGTCATGGCTCTGTAACAAGAAAAAGGTGCCATAGAATTTTCATATGGAGAACAAAACGTTTTGCGTACGGGTACGCGTCATGGGTGTCACAACTTAATTGCATATCACAGGAAGATAGCTCTTAATACGTTTACTTTAAGGCCTTTGGAGCTTGAGTGCCTTATAAAAGATGATATCCTACCTTTGATTTACCAGTGTAGAAAATACTGTTACCCAGCCTGCCAGGTCAGTCACCACCCACCCGCTACGCACTGCTGTCCGTTGGGTTGCCCACCCGGCCCGGCGGCCGCGCAGGACTTGCCACAACGGGGCGCAAAAGTACTACAAAACAAATAAACTGGCAGGGCATAGGTAACAGCGCTGCGCGATACTATTTCTGCCCCGCAGCCAAAGCCCCCCGGGACCGCCGTGGGGCTCACACATGCGGTTTCAATGCATTTCCCTTCAGCCATCTTTCTCTATTTCACTGCCTTTCTTTTCCTTTTATTTTTGTCACATTTTCGCGCAGTACCGTTTCTTTCGCGCCGCGCAGTGTGTCGTCGCGCGCGCGAACAGTTGACATTCTGCTCCGCCGTAAGGTCGTCCGGGCCGGCGATATTGAAGTGCTCTATCATGTGAGATGGCTGCGCTTTACTGCTGCAGCGCGGTGCAGCGCGAACACGGCGCCCTAGGCCTCGCCAGCCCAGCCGCAGCGCGATGGCAGCCCAGTGGCAGCCCATGGGAGGACCGCTATGAGGACCCGCCGTGGACCAACGCCAGGACGTGCCACGCTAGGGGCGTACAGTGGAGCCATCTGACATGGCAGCCCCAAAAAGGTGCGCCGGCGTTGTTCGTTCCCCCTGACAGCCTGATGGCGGCCCTTCTCTCTCTCTCTCTCTCTCTCTCTCTCTCTCTCTCTCTCTCTCTCTCTCTCTCTCGTCCTTGTGACCGGTGGGCTTTTGATTAACCCGACCATCACGGCGCGACGCTGACGCTCTTTCTCTTCCCACCTCCACGAACCGCCTTTTCCCCTCACATTTTTATTTTTCTTGTACTTTTTCTTAATTTTTCCCGCCGCCGCTCCTTCCTTGTCACTTACCGGCACTTACCCTCATCACGACGTCATGTCATTTCCCTTCTTTTTCCACCTCCGCTCTTCCTCCTCTAAAGCAAGCAGCGCGGTGATTTCTTTCTGTTTTCCCGCGGCAGCGTTAGGGAGGGCCGCTGGGAGGAGCCGCCTAGCGGGCACGACGGCGCCGAGAGGACAATATTAGGGGGCCGAAATTATATCACTTTTGAAAAGACGTGATGATGAAGCCTCACACGCACACACTTTTATGCTTCGGCGAGTCGTGAGGTTTCCCCGCTTTGTCCCTTATTTGCTTCCTGCTTGCTCCACCCCGCCTTCCACCATCAAATGAGCAAGAGCATTATACGTTCCCTCTTTTGGCCCTTCATTTTTCTAAAGGAAATAAAACGAACTTTGATCCAACCAGAAACCCGGGTCAAGGTAAATCCCTCATAGCCATACTATTATTGGTAAATTTTTAGAGGGGCATCGAGCTCAATCACGTGACCACCTTTATGGGAGGGTTCAAATATCACGGGGTTCCTATGTCGAGCTATACACCTAACTCCAATGACCATCTTTTAATGGGTACCTCCAGATCACTGCATCAATAAAGCAGTCTATTTGAAGTTGAAGATTTGGAGGAGAGATTGCGTGCGAGACAGACGCGCATGCACCGCTCTCACAACATTAGAAAGCGTTTCTCGATGGTGTTTGCTTTACATTTCGCACTCATCCGCCTGCGATTGGCCACGTGTGACGGCCTGCTTGGTCACGGGCAGGCGCGCGGGGCGGGTCGACGCCCACGACGCGCAGCCCACGCAACTGTCCGGGACAGAAAGTTTGCACACATCCGAGAGGAGGGGGAGGAGAGTTCCTGCCGCTATAAGCTGCGCCCGAGCTGCGCCGCTCGCCTCACCGAGTTAGCTCGCCCGGTTCATTTCATACTCGAGCGCCACCTGCATATCCAACTATCGGCGCTCTCAGATTTGGCGAAAGCCAATTCCCAACAACGCTGCAAAACTATTACCCACTATGATAATGTGTGCGCTGGCAAGAGTCGCTGTCTCACTCTCACTCACACTCACTCTCTATTTCTCTCCATCTCCCCAACCGCCTGACAATGCGACGTCGTTATTTCGACTCTCTCGTGTAGCGCATTTTATTCTTTTTAGGGGATCCGGGCCTCGACAGCAAACTTTTCAACCCGTTGGGGGGGAGGAGTACACTCGAGTACACCACGGAGGTAGTACCACACCGGCAAGACTGGTTGGTGGGTTGAGGTGCGAGCGCTGACCCGTGAGTGTAATGCACTCATTACTTATTCATGAATGAAACCCGTGTAACGCACCTCTCTCTCTCTCTCTCTCTCTCTCTCTCTCTCTCTCTCACCTCTTCCTCCTCCGCCCCCCCCCCTTCTCTCTCTGAGGCCCGTGCGTGTGTGCCTTGTCTCATTACCGACCCGCGCCGTCGCCGTCGTAAAATGAACCGTTTCACTGCATCAGATGGGGAGATAAAAGTCGGCATCGAACTTGTCCAGGAATAATATCTTGGCTCTGTCGATAAGTCCGGCCCGGATCCCGGGGCGGCAGTAAAACGCCATTCACGGCGCGGGGTTCGGCTGGGGTCCGCAAAGTCCGCGAGGTAAATCAGCTCATGGATGGGGGAGGCGCAGGGCTTCGCGGGCGGCAAGGTCAAGCTCACGGCCATGAGCAGGGACTTCCTGGTGCTGGTCCTACTGCCTCTCATCATCGTGGTCGTCGTCGCCGTC
>NW_026267244.1:852918-857324 GCF_000697945.3 Frankliniella occidentalis | reverse complement strand
GGAGGCGGGGAGGAAGTCCTGCTGCGTTACAGATATTGCAAAGGATTGAAGAAAAGGAGGCGGCGGCCGGCACTGCGCTGGACTGGGCCGGGCTGGACTCGTCGGCCCAGAACAATGCGAGGCCCCCGCCCCCGCCACGGCCCCGCACCCCGCCCCGCGAAGCAGCTCCAGAACACGCTGCTGCGCGCTGCTGCCCAGCCCAGCGGGTCGTTTGAATGGCTATACGCCGGGACAGTCTCCGCCCCGCCCTACCCGGCCTGCAGACTAATGCATATGCACAATGCACACATCCTGATCGCCCCGTCTCTCTCTCCAGCGGCCTGCGCAGGCTGCGCGGCGCACCCACGTCTGCAGAACGGACCAGTCCGCGCGTCAACGATGCAAGAGAGGTCCCTGGTAGCGGGCCACTCCTTGAAAATAAATTCAATGGCAAAATAAGCCCATTCTTTTTAGACAGGCCCGAATAAGACTATACTGTAAACCCAAGTGTGCACATAGTACACAACACACTCTTCCTTGTGTACTTGGGTTTACAGCGTACGTCTCTACAGGAGGGCAAAAGCCCCCCTCGTTGCTCTTTTTTCGGTCATGCCTACATTATTTTTGTCGTTTGTGAAAGCTATTTTTAAAAATGACAACGAAAAAAGACAAAGGCCAGTCGCTTTTGATGGAAGCGTATTCGTTTAGGTTGGGTAACGCGTAACGTCGTCGTCGTCTCGTCGATGTCTCCTCAATCACTGAGCAGCGGCAGCGAGGGCAAGAAGGTCCCTTCAGAAAAACGCTGCACAGCGCGATGTTCCCCTGCAGAAAATGGCCCTTTGCTTCATATCGAGAGCGGAGCGGGGACGGGGAACGGGGAACGGGTGAGGCAGGATGAGGGGGGATGAGGAGGGGCGCGAGGGCGGGGGGCTCCTTGGCCCGCGGGGAGGGAGGCGCTCGCGGGCGAACCCCCTTCCCTGCAGCCGGTCCCGCTCCGGGCGACAAGCTCTGCATTTTCAAACAGAACGGAATTGATTGCTGGCCGAGCGTACAGATAAATCTGTCAAAGATGATTATGGGGAGCTGAAAATCAAACAGGCCGAGGAGAGCAGGCCCGCGGGAGGGTCCTCCCGTAGAGTCCTCCTGAAGGCTGCAGGAGCACGCTCCTGGAAAACTGCGAGGTGTCCAGTAGAACAGTTTGGAAGGTTTGGTTAGCGTTTTTACAACGAGAATACCCCGAAGTACCGGATCTTCGGTCTTCAGGAGAACGCAGCACACCAAAGCATCCTACAGATATCCGCAAGCACAGGAGTGTACGGTAAGAAATTTGTTTTAGATTTAGAAAGGGTTTACGACTGCTTGTTCATGGAGTTGCTTGTTATTTCAAGACCTGGTCTTGGATGCCGTTGGCGTTTCCCATAGGATCCCAGGCTGGGTCTCGAAATACAAGAAACTTCTTTTACCGAGTGGAAAACCTTCTGGAGTTCAAGATCCTTGATTCAAACTCCCGCGTACTCTGTATAGAGGATGCCTATCCTCCATTTCCCCTCTCAAAGCGCGCGCGGCTAAGCGTGGCCTGGTCGTGACCGCGGCGCACGCACGCGCGCAGCCCGGCGGCCGGTGAAATCAATTAAAACGTTTAATGTATAAATCAAGATGGTGAGGCCCATGATTTACCTGCTGCAGCCTGAAGGGCCGCCGCCGCCCATGGCATGGAGCGCGACCGGCATGGACGCCGCGCGATGAAGAAATACCGCGACTGCCCCTAACAGAAAACGAAGTCCCTACTTTGTCCCTCTCATGTTCCAAAGTTGTCCCTCAATTTTTGGGGGACAAAAACGGGATTTCAAGCGTATCTTAGTTCCTCAGAAATCCCTTTTTAGTGAAATCCCTCTGAATTCCCTTTGCTAGGTGATTTTACCGGATTTTACATTTTGCATCATTCACAGAACATAGTGAAGGAGGCTTCCTAGGCAATTTTTAACACGTCGGGCGACATCAGAGGGCCCGTATCTATACTATATAAATGTATATGGGCACCTATTGTTAGTATTTTTAGACATGTTAGAGCTCTCTAACGGCCTGGAGCAAAGATTGGTTCAGAGCGTCGGCGGAACTTCCACGGGATTTCAAACGTCCAGGGAATATGAAATCCCCAAGTCCTTTTTTGCTCCCTTTAGGAACTTCCAAGGAACTTCGAAAAGGGACATCTGAGGGATTTCAAAAAAGGGACTTCGGAGGGTGGTCGTTTTCTGTTAGAGTGGAAAAAAAAACATAAAAACAATAACGTCATAAATACACATGTGAAACCGATGACAAGGAGGCACAAAACCTGTCACCAAATTGCAATCTCCATCAACGACCTCGTTCCACGCTTTCTTTTACACTGGTCACATCAACAGCCTGCTGCTGCTGGCAGAAAAATCAAATGGCCCTTCGCCAAAGAGAGAGAGAGGGGGGAAGGGAGGGGGGTGCGGCGGCCGGAGTGAGAACGAAGACAATGAAATAACGACGCATTAATTGTGTTTTAATACGGTCGTCGAGAGGCACAAGAGAGACAATACGGTCGGCATTAAGGAGCAAGAGGGAGCGAGACGGGAGGAGAAGAACAACTGCCAGTCATCGGCACACAGCATCCTTCTGCACAGAGCAAAGACCGGTAGCCGGACCGGGCCCCCCTCCCCCTCCGCCAGGCCGAGGCGGGGCACTTCAGCGGACTTGTTCCGCGCGGCGCGCCGTGCCGTGCCGACCGATGCCTGCCTACCCGTCCGCTGCGGATCTAAACATGGTCAAACCATTACCTTTCGCCGTACTGGTGCAGGCAGGTCAGCGGCGGGCGGGCGGACGAGCCGAGGGGAGGGGGCGCAAGAGCAGGAAGGGGGCAGAGGCCATACCGGGACAGTCCTCTCGCCAACTACTTCCCGTCGCCGGGGGAGACACCCACCACCCCCACGGCCTCGGCGGCCACCACAACGCTTCCGGCGAGGCAGGGCGAGGCCTCCACAGTGCCGCCCTGGACACCGGCGGCGGCAGAGACCTGTTGGACGGCCAGCGGACACAGGGGAGGGTAGGGGGGAGGGGGAGAGGTCCGGGCCGAGGACGGGCGGGCCGTGCGGTCCCTGCACGGCCTGTACTGCCTTGCTTCGTTCATTACATTCGCCATGAGAAATAATTCTGTATGCACCACGAATGGGCACCGCAGAGATGGGGGAGGGGGAAAAGGGAGGGCGGCGGTCGGAGATGGCAGGCTACTAAGAGCGGAGGAAGCGGAGGGAGAGGGGAGCGGGGGAGGGGAATGACAGAGCGCGACCGCTTTCGTATTTGGTCATAAGGCACTGCGGCTGCAGGCAGCAAGCTTCTTTCATGAGTGCTTCAGCAAAACCGTCTCGGCCGGTCGGTATTGCGGGGAGTAGCAGCGGGGAGTGGCGGGGAGTAGCAGCGGGGAGGGCGGGGCACGCGCTGCTTCGCGGGCGGACGGCAGCAGGCGAGTGCACCGCGGCCTGGAAGAGTTGAAAGCCTCCATCATGAGGCGGAGGCTGAGGAAAAGGAAGGGGGGGGGGGCACAAGACAAGGCTCTAAAGCAGAGAGAGACAGAGAGGGGCGGAGACGAGTCCAAGGCTGAGAGGAAGAGTGTGAGAGAGAGAAAGAGCAAGCAAGATAGAGAAAGAGAGAGAGAGAGCGAACCCAAGGGGTGGCGGCCCCGACACGCACTCGCCTGTCCGATTTATAACCCCGCGCGCTCGCCACTTTTCGCTAGACGATTGCCCGGGCAGAGGGCAAGTGCAGAGCCGGGGCGGAGAGTCGAAGAGGGGATGGGGGGGAGCAGAGGAGAGCAGAGCGGGAGAGCGGGCCAGAGGACGGCTCGAGAGAAGACACACTCGCTGCGAGTGACGCCGTCTGCTTTTTAGGGCTCAACCGGAATAAACTCGGCCCAAGTTTACTGCACTTCTTCAGCCCCGGCCGGCGGAAAAAGGAGAAATTTCACCAACTTTCCGCCTGCAAGCAGCGCTTTATTTTTCTCCCCCATTTTTTTAGTGCGACGCCACGTCCATCCATCCGTCCGTCCGTCTGTCCTGCGTCGTTCCGTCCGTCTGTCCAGCCTGGCCGGTCGGAAGGCACTGTCAATCTCCGTGGAGCTTTGAGATATGGCTCCCCTAATAGCATACACGCGCAAAAAGGAGCAGCTTGAACAAACCGCGCGGTGCGGAGAGCGGCGGCCGGGAGAGCGGAGAAGGGGAGGGGGGCGAGGCCGATTTAAAATGCAGAACAACACGACGGCAGGTTTGTATTCCCGGACGGAGAGAAGACGGACCAAACCTGGGGTCGTAAAGAAGGGGCCTGTCCTGCTCCGTCGTCCCCTCCAGGCGCTGCTGTCTCGGTCGTCCAGCGATTGGCAATGTTTGGTTTGACTCCCCCCGCCCCCCCCC
>NW_026267244.1:852586-852868 GCF_000697945.3 Frankliniella occidentalis | reverse complement strand
GGGGGGGAGAAATAATCTTTTGGTTTCCAATTCATATCGAACGTGCGCGGCCGGTTCTGTCCATTCAGTAGCTGCCTTGGGATGCTAATCAAGCCCCTGTTTGTTCTCTCCGTGGTGGCGCCTCGTGGAAAGAGCAGGCAAACCTTATGGCGGTGTGGGGTGCCCCATGGAATACGGCAGGCAGTGGGGAGCCTATGAGAGCGTGGGTGTGGGGTGGGGGGAGGTCATGACCCTGGTAAGACGCCTGTTGGAGCCAATCCGCATGTACGGAGGCAAAGACCC
>NW_026267244.1:851417-851743 GCF_000697945.3 Frankliniella occidentalis | reverse complement strand
CGCAAACGAGGGATAAAAGCCAATCATTAAAAACAAACGGAATAAAAAATAGATTCGGTGCGAAAGCGGAATCAGTAGTATAAGAAAAGGGGCGCTACAGCAACATTTTAGCTTCGTGCCTAACAGGCGGAGCTTAGGCAAGGCCGCAATGCATCGGCAACTACAATATGCGCGAGGTCATCGCGATCCACAACAACACCGGAAGCTGCGGTAAGGTTAGCGAAAGATGATGCGATGCAACATTTTCATCCCCCGCCACCATAGCCACCACCACTACCATCACCACCCAGAGTATGTGTGAAATGATTTGTTGTCTTACCAAGTGT
>NW_026267244.1:850263-850937 GCF_000697945.3 Frankliniella occidentalis | reverse complement strand
GTGGGGACAGAGAGAAAAGGGGTACAAAAAGAGGAGTGACGGTCGGGGAGCAGACGGGAAAAGGAAACCGAGGGGTGGGATGGAGGAGGTTTAGAGAAAAGAAGAGGAAGGAAGAGGAAGAAGAAGAAGAAGAAGAAGAGGAGGAGGTCGTCGTCGTCGGTGCTGCAGCACTTCGCCAATTACATGAAGACAGTAAAGCTGGGCGGGCGCGCGTTATCAGATGCTGCAGGCGGGGTGGCCCCCCGGGCTGGGATGTCAGGGCTGTCGTGTCCCGGTCGTGTCGCAGGTCTCAACTCCACTACAGCGCACGGCGGCGGCGGGGGCAGCGGGGGCGGCGGGGGCGGCGGGGGCGGCCACGCAAAGAAACGTGTGGAAAAAGAAAGTAGCAACAAGCGAGTGAAACAAGCGAGGACCGCTCGCTGGAACAGCGAGATACGTATGGGGTGGGCTAGATTTGCCAAAGCGGACCTCTTCCGGAAATAATGACAACAGCAACAATACACCGAAGAGCCTTCTGCGAAACACATGCGACACACACGTATTCCGAGAAGCAGGACAGCCGGGACGATGGTAATATGGCATTGACAACGACACGCCGTCGCGCAATTTTTCATTTAACTACAGGTTTACGTTTGCTTCGCCCGCGTGTGCGGCGGGTAGGGGGCGGGAGGTAG
>NW_026267244.1:843109-850213 GCF_000697945.3 Frankliniella occidentalis | reverse complement strand
GGTTTGACTCCCCCCCCCCCCCTCCGCCTTACCCCACCCCAGGTCCGCGGCGGCGGCCCCGACCGCGCTGCTGGCCTGGGAGCGCGCAACGCATGCAGTATGCAGTACACGTTCGCTCTCCTTCTCCAGGGTTGCCAACTGGCTTCGAATTTATTGGAAATTTCCCGTGGAGTGGCGGGGAGCGCGCGCGCGCGATATGCAGTACTGCCAACTGCTGAACAGGAAACATGCGCTGCCTGCGCGGCCGGGCCGGGAGAGCGGCGCGGCGGGATCCAAACCCCGTCTCATACCGGCGCCGGGGCGTACGTTGCGTTCGGTTGGCAACCGTGCTGAAAATTGGCTCACCGACAAAATCATTCATGCGATTCATGGAATCGAATCACATAGATTCTCATAAGCCGAACGGGTGCTGCCTCCCCTTCCTCCTCCGCCAATCAAACTGAGAAAGAAAAGGAAGAGGAGGAAGAAGAAGAGCGGCTGGAATGTATTTCCCCCCTTTACTTCTGCGACCACGGGGCTGCTTGGTGTGTCGCTGGTCGAGCAAACCCGCTCCATGCATAAGAGAATAAGGAGTAAGCGAGAGGGGGGTGGTTTCAGTGAAACCTTAGAGACGCGCGTTAGGGGTGGTGCGGGTGCTTCAGGCTTCAAGGGGGAGGGGTGAGACAAAAGTAGCTGTGGGAGGGTGAGAGGAACAAGGAACGATGGAGACGGAGGGGGAAGTGGGAAGAGGAAAGTGATCGGAGAGAGGTGTAATAGAAGGGGATGGAAGGGAGGAGACGAAGAAAGATAAGGGCGAGCGCAAGGGAGCAGGGAAGAGTGAGATAGGAAGGAGGCGGATTCCCTTATAAGTTCGTCGCCCTGCTATATCAATTAATTAGTTATTGGAAAAGACTTGGCCCTTGCGACGACTTGAAATTAGTTGCTCCGAGACGATGATAACCGTCGATAAGTTTTCGCCGGGGCGCCCAACAACAGCAAAAAGGACGAGCACGGCACGGCACGGCACGAGGGGACGCACTTCGACGCCGTCACGCCGACACCACCACCTCCCACACCAACACCAACAACAACACCTACCCCGCCATCGGCATGAAAATGGATCACTGGGTCATTACGCGCCACAAGGGCAGCGCGCGCGCGCGAGTTTTCGGCGCCAAAGTCGCCGATATGATAATATCGTGATTGAGGAGGATAGATTACTCGAGCTACACCCCCAAAAAGGGGGTGGAGTGAGAGAGAAAGGCACGAAGAGAGAAAAATAAAATACAGCGCTGCTGTGTCACACTCACATTATCAGTGTGTCAACTCATAAAGGCCCCTTGCAAGGCAGCGGCGGGCGGCGGGCGGGCTGCGGCTGATCGCCTCGGAACGCCCCCTCCCCCCTCTACCCCCCTATCGTACAATCACACAATGTGAAGGGAAAATTAAACGGGAAAATATAGCCGTCCTTATCTGCATTGACCGAGGGAGCTGGGGTGGCGGAGGGAGAGTGAGAAAGGACAGGGGGTTGGAAAAGGGGAGGTATAGGGAAAGAAAGTAGGGAGGGGGTGAAGGGAATAGGGGGTTGTTTAACCGATTGTTGGGGGGTTGTTCTCCCCTTTCACAGGGAATAATAAAAAGCAGTCGACATCCTGTCGGCGATGGCCTGCTGGTACGGGTTTTATGACTATGGTGTGCTTTTAGAACGACAAACGACAAGTTCATTTCACACGTCGGATGTCGTGCGGAGATCGCAAACTAGTCGGGGAGAGTGGCGACGAAAAGGGTGACGGTGTAAAGAAACGAAAAGAAGACATAAAGAGCGTAGTAGTGACTTTGTTAGTGTGTCCCTTTTCACAACGGTGCAAAAGGGTATGTTCCGCGTCGCATTGATCAGATAGCCCCCACCACCATATGTATACATAGAGGCAACCCGTCGAACCTTCACGCAAAGATGGTGGCCTAGTTCTACTCCTGTCTCCACAGTACAGCGGCGCTCAACATTATAGGGCATACAATTACCAGTCCAGTTCAGCAGTTTTCCTGAAGTGTAGATGCGTCGAATCCGACGCCCAGTGTTCGATCTGGGAACGGAAAGGTGGGGGAGTAAAAGTCGGGTGTTTCAGGACAGGCTAGCTCGCAGGCTAGGCTGGGGTTGGAGGTGGGGGTGCGGTCAGAAACGAAGAGACGGGGGGAGGCGGGGAAGGGTTGGAGAGGCGTATCTAGCGACCGTATCTTAATGAAAAAATAATAGTGAAGGTCGTGAACCCCGCGCCTTTGACCGCAGCAAGCAGCAGCAGCAGCAGAAGCAGCATAGCAGCGACAGGAGAGAACCTACGGACATAAAAGACCCAACAGAATACAAGTGGTGGGCAGCAAAAGTCAAACACAAAAGAGCACGTCAAAGCATAGAACATCACGATGGCGGAGTTTAGCAGGGAAACCCGCGCGTACTGCACCATTTTGGCAGCTGCTGGCTGCTGCTGGCTGCTGCTGCTCGCTCAGCCGCGCGACACTGCACCATCACCGCTCCGATGGCGAGGATATACTCGCCTGATGAATTGGGTCCGACTGGGCAGCCCCCCGTGCAGCCGGGCCTCGCCCCGTGGAGCACGACAGATGACCGATGCTATCGGCCCGCCGTGAAGGGCAGAAGGAGGAGGGGGGAGTCCTGAGAGACCTCGCGAGGAGTGCAGCTGGGAGTTGTATGGGAGAGAAAGGAGGGCGGTGGCACACACTAAACCCTGCTTGAGCAGTATGTCGTGCATTTAAGGCTTGCAAAGTTTTAAGAAACCAAAAGTTGTCTGTATGCACAAAATTTGTGCATAGTCATGTACATTTTTAGTTAAAAAGTTAAAAAGTTTCTGACTTTGCCAATGCGGCTGTGACCAGTGTACCGGGTGATTCAGAGAAGACGCAGGTGCGGGCGGGTTTGCCTACCCGCTCTGCCCGTCGGGCCCTACCCCTTGGGTAGGCAAACCCGCCCGCATCTGCGTCTTCTCTGAATCACCCGGTACACGATCGAATCTAGTTGCGGAGTCATTTAGCACAACACGGTGCATAAGGGATTAATGTGCAGTAAAAAGGGAGGGCCAGGGCTGGTAGGAAGAAGGGGGAAAAGAGAGGAGGAGACTGAGAAGAAAGAAGAGGCAGGAACTAGAGAAAGAGATTGGGGAGAGGCGGGGGCGTGTGGAGAGAGCGGAAAAGAGCTACCGTTGGTCTGATTGTCGCTCTGGGTCAAGGGTCGTGGCGACGGGGGCGGCGCGGCTCTCTTCAAATACCACCAACGCCCCTGACGAGCGGGGCCCGCCTTTTATCTCTCTGCTCGTCGCGTCGCCCCCCAAAAAATGTAATAATAAGGGCATGAGAGAATGACTGATGGCGCGGCGGGTCCCCCGGCCCGGCCGCGAGGACCGCGACGTTGGCCGCGGGTTTGCAAAAGCGCCCCCGCTGCCCGCCCCCGCCCGCCCTTAGAAGGATAAGCCATACCCCGACAGACGGTGTGGCGCGGGGGCGGGCGAAGGGTAGCTTTTTTGTTCAATCATCCATTTCACTTTACTCGCAGCCCCCGCCTGACTCCTTGCCTTATTTTCCTCGTTTCCGGCCCACGCACAGCGCGCATCCAATCACGCGGGGGTTGTGGGTTTGGCGAACTCTGGCGCGCGTCACGCTCTGTCGCGCGCGCAGAACAAACTCGCCACCAGCGTGTAGTCCACTCACTCCGCGCCGCCGCCAACACCGTAATGATGAACACCCGCGGCCCGGCAGCTCCGCCAGTTCCACAGATAGGACGCTCCGCACTCCATCGACGAGCATCGCGTCAACGACTTGCTTCTTATGCATGCAGTCGGCTCTGCTGTATCGTGTCACACCGGGAGTATGATATGAAGAGGACATGCAAAAAAGGAACAAATATACAGGGAGGGAAAATAATTAATGACTGGGGAGGGAAAATGAAAAACTACACTGGAAAAATAAAGGTAGGACTTCATGCCTTTAAAAGATGCTACACCCAGAAAACTGAGTTCTTGGATCAAGAACACTGTACTTGATCACGGTTTCAGTCAAGAACAGTTGCCTTGATCCAAGCAATTTTGACTTGGATCAAGGCAAATGTTCTTGACTGAAACCGTGATCAAGCACAGTGTACTTGATCCAAGAACTCAGTTTTCTGGGTGTACATTTTGATCCTTTAAGAAAGACATGAAAGTGTCCAAAGGCACTAAATGTCCCGATCGAAGATGCTAAATTTTAATGTCTAGGCTTGCGAATCTTTGCGTGCACGCGGGATCATCTCGAAAGCACGTCCTTTCTTCTCAAAATCATCCGGCGAATTACGAAAGCTCGGAAGCTTCGGCGCCTGTGAGACTAGAGGTAGGCCGCCCCGCAATACACACATACGCTGCAGACAAGAAATTGTCTACCTACCAGGCGCTTTGAGCGCAGCAGGACCTGATTTGGGCTTGGGCAAGTTCCTGGCGGCGAATGACTGGCGTACTTTCTGGATGTTCCCTAAGGCAGCAACAACATAAAGATACGAAAACTTTAAGAGAAGTACCGATGCAATGAGAGCAAACGAGTGAAGAGGGTGGGAAATAGGGTTAAATAAATTATTTCACATTTCGTGTAAAAAGCACCACCCCACCCCAAAAAGTTCAGTAAAAAACAAAATTGGAGAGAAGGGGGAGCTGGGGCGAATGAGAGAGATGGCGGTGTTTTAATGAGCGACGCTGTTGCTCTGCCAGCAATGAGTGAGCCATATACAGCCAACGGGATCACCGCGAGATGATATTTAAAACGACCGGCCCATTACGGGCATTACCGTGTCCTGCAGGACGTCGGCCAGCGCGGGGCGTCGTCGCCAGGGCGTCGGCGGGCCGGGCAGGGCGTCGGCCAGGCTTGGAACCGGTTCCGTGAGGCCGGGCGGGCCATATGCCGGTCCGCCCACGAGCACGCCGGCCGCCGCCTACTCGCCTCCGCCCGGTACAGCCCCGCTAGAAAGCGCCCGGCCCCGCCCAAGGTCCGCGTCGGAAAGCGTGGGCCGGCCGCTTAAGTAGAAGGTAGTGTCCCGGTTGGCAACGGCTCAAGCGGGTCGCGGACCCGCGGCGCTCACGGGACCCGGCGCCCCCGGCCCCGATAGCACAGGGCGCACTTGACCTCCGGCAGCGTGCGGCAGCAGCAACGTGCAGCAGCAGCAGCCGGCGCCAGCTGCGACAGGAAGGTGATCGTAACTCTGCAGTAAGTGACCCGAGTGACACCAGCCGTTACCACAGCGAGGCCCGGGCTGCAAGCTGCTGCCGCCGCCGCTGCTGCACACCCCTGCGGCAGTGCACGCTAGAGTTATTACCAAAGTTTTTCACCTGCTTTTTAGCATGGTCTGTCGAGGAGCTTTAGGTTAGGGTAGAGTAAGAGGAAAGGGAAGGGGGAGAGGGACAGTGAAAAAGAGGACGTCAAAAGTCGGAAAGGTGAAGGGCAAGGATAAGGGAAGATCTACAGACCGTTTTTCTGTCTGTCTGGCGGCGTTATTGGGGCTTGCATACGCTATTGTGGCTATGGTGAATTGGTTGGTCCACTAAGAATTTAACACGAGGATGAGACTGTCAGGTCAAACCAACCGAGGCCACTCTTCCTAGTAATCATTTGTACACCGCGTCCCTGAAATCCTATCAAAATCATTTGAAATCCACCTGCAATCATGTGTAATCAAATGAAATCATGGGTAATCTGCGATTGCATTTTACCCTGAAATCTGATTAAAAAGTCACGTGTAAGCAAATCTGGCGTCGCCTGACCTATACCTCGGTAAACAGCTGTTAAAGGTAGAGGGAACTACGCAAAATTAGTCAAAATGTCGAACAAAAAAAATGAATGGGTGAGAGGAGTGGGGGTGAGGAAGAAACCCCGGATGGAGTTTGAGGATCAGTTGTGGCTTGAGGCCTCGCAGGTCAGAGGAGTGTTGGCTGGACAACGCATACGCAGATGCGCCTGCTAGCGAGGGGGGGATCACTTCGAAAAATCATTGTACAACCCCCCAAAAAAGTCACAAAAAAGTCACAAAAAAGTCACAAAAAAGTCACAAAAAAGTCACAAAAAAGTCAAAAAAAGTCACTTTCCGTAAAATCATTGTACACATTTCGCATGACTGATCACCCCCTCGCCTGCTAGGCTGTAATCCCCCCCCCCCTCTTATTCACGCGTCGCGTGACACGGCGCAGCGCTGCAGGCCAGCTACACCACACACCGCCGGGGAGCCTCTGGATCAATGGGCCGACGCTCTCAGGTCATCTATACCTTTTACCCTCCGGGGGGAAACGGGGACGCCCCGCCGCAGTAGACCAGGCGGTCACGCAGGCACAGACAGGATCTGCTGCAACATAGATTTGTCACCAGCACTACGTACTGCCGCGCGCAGCGGCCTGCGGGGCACAGGCGGGAGAGCCGTGTTCGCCCTCCCTTCCTCTCTCCCCTGCAGGAGATTCGGCAGAGCTTACACCGTGTCCCGCAGCAGACTGGCCGCACGATGCGGTAGCTCTTCCCCTCCTCTCCGCCTCTCCCTCTTTTCTGCTGCCTGCACCGACAATACCGGCCAAAGACGCTTTGAAACAATTGATGAAGGAAGGTTGTAACAATCGGCCGCGCGGACGGACAGGGCGGGCGGCGGGGGGACAGGACAGAGCCCCAATAAAAAGATCCTCGTTAGTGGGTCTAATTACCCCACCCAAAAAAGAAGAGAGAGGGGAAAAAAGAAATTGGGCCAGAAGGGAGAGAAAAACTAAAAAGAAACTCGTTTTCCGTTGAAGCGAGGATTCGAACCCGCGCGAGTGCCGCACACAACAGGCTTTCGGATCTCGTGTCTTGGTCGAAAGGGGCGTGAGAGGACGACGACGTCGAGCGCGCGTCATTGCGGAAAGAGGTTTTGTTGTAAGGCTCAGGGACTCGGGTCGGATGGGGTGAGGCTGACAAGGCGCACACATGTCACGCGGCCGCACAGTACACCGCGGCGCCCGCGGCGGCCTGGAAGCCTAAGACCTCCCCCGCCCCCTCTCACTCGCCCCGCGGCGGCGCCCACCAGATTCCCCGCATCGCTCGCGGGGCGCCAAGCAATACCGCGCCTCCGGCCGTAAC
>NW_026267244.1:834800-838652 GCF_000697945.3 Frankliniella occidentalis | reverse complement strand
TGTGCGGTGCGGCGGCGGCCCAGCCAGGCCCTGCTGCTGCCTGACATGACACGCTGACACCCGGGGTAATTATATTGGTGTGGCTACAGCACGGCGCGGCACGGCACGGGTCCCCGCACCAAGTTGGCGCCGCCGCCGTACACTCTGAGGAGGCGGGGCGGTGGCGAGTGGGCGGGCGAGGCAGCGGGGATGGGGACGGACGGGACGGACGGGGAGCGAGAAGAAGACAAGGTGAGGAAGGGGTGTAGAGAAAAATTGCAGTGAGAGGTGGGTTTGCGTTTCGCGGAAGATCGGCGGCGGCGCGGGAGCGAGTAAAGGGAGAAGGAGGGGCGGAAGGGGGCCAGGAGATACGAGAGCGTGCGCACGCGCCGCGCGGCCCGCCCCAGTGACCGGCCATTGAGACCCAACGAGGCAGGTCCCCTGTGCTGCGCCGAGAGGACTGCGTCGCCAAGGTCGCGGCCCTGCTGCGGGGTACCGGCCAGACTGCGGGTCGAATGAGCCCCCCCCCCCTCTCTCGGCCCCGACGGTCACGGCACAGGGCGTAACGCGCAGGCCAGTGCGGCCGCACGAAAATGACTCGGATTCTGTAAAAAGACGCCCTCTCAAAATTTCATGGAGGTGTCCTGCTGCCGCGCGGCAAGGGTCCCGGGCTCCCGGGCGCGCGGGGGGTGGGCCTGGCGGGGCTGGTGGGCCCCTCTGGCCTGGTGGGGCCCGGCCCCCGGCCCGTCGTCGTGGTTGCTGCGGACGGAGCGGACATGTAGGGAGCTGGCTGGGCGAGCTGGAGGAGGGTTATATGACGTACCTACCCATGGAGGGCACAGCGGGATGGGGAGGGGGGGAGCAGGGGTGCGGGAGAGGATGGGGTAGAGGTGAACCCTGCCCGTGTGTGGGTGCAAACCCAATTCTCGATATCTTGTTGTATATTTGTTTTCCACTAGGAGGTACAAGGGTACAGCTGCAGTCCTGCCCAGGAGGGGGAAGAGTCTGCGCCCAGGCAAAAGGAATGGATTCACCGATTCAACCAAGAAAAATGGAGCAGAGAGAACAACACAGCTGGGTGGCAATATGTAATGGCCTCAGAGTAGGGGTATGCATTGTGTAGTGCAGGCACTTCCCCTTGCAATTCGCTTTATTAGGTGCCATACATTCATGGGGTGTTATACGTGAAACTCAAAGCGGGGCAAAGAACTATTGAACGTAACAGTTCGAACAAGTGAGCAAGCCAACAATGTTGGTGTACATGAAGTATACCACTTACCATTTCCAGCAAGCTGCGGAAAGCAAGCACTTGACGTTTCGGACAAGTTGTTTTGGTTGCAGAGGCACACAGTAGCCTGGTGACCCAGTGCAGCAGCAGCGAGTCCCACTCACATGGCCGCGGCCGCGGCCCGGGTGATGTGTGAGGCAACATCAACAGGTACAGGCGGACGAGCACCGGCCACGAGCCCATAAATTTCGACAACATTTCGGAACGGCAAACTCGCACGCACACGGCACGACACTTTCGGCCGCTCGGCCACAGCAGCCACTGCCGCAGCATCTCTGTGAGGTTAGGTGGTCCCCAGAGCCCGGCCCCGGTTTCCCACCATTCGCTCTTCCGTAAACGATTTTCATTCACAGTAGAGTTGTAATGAGAACTCGCGAACAAAAACATTGACACATGAAACTCACAATGTTGTTCCGAAACAGTTCATTTTACCGTAAATCTGTTTAGCGACACGAGCGACACGGACCAACACGGACGCGAACGCGACGCCGACTGTCGTTCATTCGGTGTCGTGTCGATAGACAGGCGTCGGCTGCCAACACTGCATGGCAAACACTGCTGCTGCAGCCGCACAGTAGTTGTTTGTTTACAGAATTTTGGGGCGTATGTAGGTTACCGGTTACGTTTCTTTTCGCGAGTTTTCATTGTTATATTTTTATTTGCAGAAGTAAAAGTAGCGCCGTTGTAAAGTTACAATTTCCCGTCGGAGCAACCTCGAGAGTAAGGGGCCGGGCCGTTCACATAATACTTCACACTTTTTTTGAGGGGGGGAGAGGTAGCCGAATTTGCAGCTAATGAGGTATTTTATTGGTACAATAAAGAAGATCAGGGAGATCAATCCAGAACATAATAAGCCTTAAACTGTGACATATTTTGTAAACGGTCGCTAACCATTGTTTCACGTCCGCGCCCGACTCAACATAACCTTCGGGATCAGCTGTTCGCTGTCCAGCCGTGCACAAGTTGAAAAGAGATGCGCATCTTGGTGTCGACCTAAAGATTTGAACTTCAGAAGATACGAGTGTGATGCTCACGCCACTAGCGTGCAAGCAGACGATTTTTGCAGGAGTTTGCGTAGACATCACGCGCGAATTATGTATTTCGACTAACAGCGGAAGAAGAATAGCGGGTAGAAAATAAACGTTACTTCTTCCTCCGTTAGTCGAAATACACTATTTCGAAGTTGATTCCGTTCAACGAGCACACCCCACGTCGGCCTGGTTTCACCTTCACCGGCATACCGCTACCCGTCAAAGGAAACCAATAGATACCGATTCTGAATCATTGAGCGCTCTGCCGAACTGGCAATCACTTTAACGTCGCACATACGTCAATAACGTGATTTTGCCTGAACCGAGTGGTTATTTTGTGACCAGCGACTCTATCCTTCACGAGTTACTCAAACGTAGGATCGGGTGCCCGTCGTCTGCTGTGCCGCTCGACGCGGGGCGCCCGCGATGCGCGGGGTAGGCAACCCATCGCACGGACGTGTCGTGCGGACGGCGGGCGTCCTGGGCGGCCTACCTGATGCACCTTCCAGGAGTGGTACCACCTGAAGTAGGCAAGAAACCTGTGCGTACGCCTGCCTACTAGGCCACGTTCAGACACGTGCCACGTGCCAAGTGGGCTGCCTGGTCGCCGGGCGTTAGACGTATCCCACGGCATAAGCACCTGTCTACACGCGCAGGAAAAGGCTCTGCTGCATTCTCTTTTCGACGCGGTCGCTATAAATGACTTTTCGACCCGTTCCTCTCTCTGTTTAGCCTCCGTTCACGGCTGTAGAGAGCGCGGTTGTCTCGCTCTGCCCGGAGCGCAGCAGCGCCGGGTTGCAGTGCGGCGTCCTCTTTTAGCCTTTTAATGCAAATGCCCCCGACAGTCGACAGCCTCTCCCCCTCCCCTCCTCTCTCTCTCTCTCTCTTTCTCTCTCGGCCGGTGCATCGCTGTGGCCGCCGGCTCCGGCCGTGCGCTGGTCTCTCTCCGTAAATACACACGCAGGCGAGCAGGCGAGTGCGCTTTTGGCCTCTGCCGTCGCCGTCGCTCTGCCGCTCGCTCGCCCGGCACGCTTAAACAAAAAGGGAACAACAGGAAATTGCCGTGTTTGAGAATAAGCAACAAAGTAACACCCGCAGTGTAATATCCTCTGCGCCCACGCGTTTCGTATACGTACACTCTGTGGGCCGTGTCGCTTATCTACGGCGGTTTGACCCCGCCGGCCAAGCCCTGCAGGGCTGGCAGCTGCCCCCGCTGGTGGGTTGACCTCCAGCCGACCCCCCGCCCCGGTGCGCCCCCACATGTTTTGACTCCCTCCCCCGCCACAGTTTCGCACGCGGCTGACCACGGCCGTTGCTCAGCGCATGCCGGACCGCTGCTCTCCAGGCGAGCGGGGAGGAGGGAGGAGGGGTAGTGGAGCGCCAAGCGCCACGGCCTACTGCCCTCCTAAAGCCGGGCTGCGCGTCTACGGAGCAGGGTAGCGCTGGCGCTACATCACCGCCGCAACCAAACAACCCAATTAAATCTGAATTAATGACGACTGTATAGCGGCGCTATCCGCGGTGCGCGGGAGAGCGCGCCCCCCTCTCCATCCC
>NW_026267244.1:833617-834750 GCF_000697945.3 Frankliniella occidentalis | reverse complement strand
GTCCGTGCAACACGAGAGCACAAGCTGGCCATCGCCGCACCAGGGCCGAAGCGGACCAAGCGGACCGAGCGCAAGAATGCATGTCGTGAAAAACAAAACCAACAACAAAAAGGAGGCCTAAAGTAAAACAGAATGCTGCAAGAGACATGATCAAGTTTAAAAGATGACACGAGCGATTCCCGTCGTCGTGTGCGTGCAAAGAGTGCGCAGTATTTGATGGGCGGATGGATTGGCCCGTATGCAGGGCACTTCATTCAGCCACGGGATGGGGAGCCGTAAAACAACGGCCATAAATGATGCGACTTTGATACGACCGGGGTCGTGTGGTGCGGTTAGTGCCGCCCGCGGTATTTTGCACCGTCGCCGCGCGCCGAGCCCGTACGGTGTACACCGGCATTACCAAGCGCGCGAGGAAGAAAACCGTTCCGGGGCGTTAGGCCGCTCGTGTCCACCACCACCAGGGCAGCCGGGGAGCCGCAAGCTGCGGGAACATATTGCAGGCGGGGGCGGCCTGGCGGGGCGGGGCGGGGCGGCAGCGGCAAACGCATTGCGGGAATGCCGCCACGCCTCGGTGGAGGAGCATCGCGCGCGCGCGCGCAAAGTGCGGTGAGAAGAAGTGCAAGGAGAGGTGCTGCGGGTGGAGGAGGTAAGGATGAGATGGAGGTAAGAAGGAGAAGGGAGAAGGAGATAGGGAGGGGGGAAGAGGGGAACCACTCTGGCGCCCCTCGCTCACGCCCTAGAAGCAGCACCGCGCTGCGCTCGGCCTAGGCGCGGCGCGCACGGCGCCGTTGAGGTAGGCAACCCATTCGGCACCAGTGCTACAGCCCCGCTAGAAAGCGCCCGGCCCCGCCCAAGGTCCGCGTCGGAAAGCGTGGGCCGGCCGCTTAAGTAGAAGGTAGTGTCCCGGTTGGCAACGGCTCAAGCGGGTCGCGGACCCGCGGAGCTCACGGGACCCGGCGCCCCCGGCCCCGATAGCACAGGGCGCACTTGACCTCCGGCAGCGTGCAGCAGCAACGTGCAGCAGCAGCCGGCGCCAGCTGCGACAGGAAGGTGACCGTAACTCTGCAGTAAGTGACCCGAGTGACACCAGCCGTTACCACAGCGAGGCCCGGGCTGCAAGCTGCTGCCGCCGC
>NW_026267244.1:826858-827901 GCF_000697945.3 Frankliniella occidentalis | reverse complement strand
CCCTACCTAACTCTCTGTCTGAAATGCGCTCTGATCTTGTCCAGCCAGCGGCCAACACCTCCCGACCCCCTAAACGGAAGGATACCCCCCCCCCTTGCCCACCACGGTGAGTTCTAGCCGGCAGCTACTCGAGAGCAAGTGCGGGTCGGAAAAGGGTTGGGGGGGGGGGCAGTGGCAGTGTTCCCCAGTGGGAGAGGCAGTCGGGAGTGGAAGAGATGGAGAGGGACGCGCAGAGTGTGGGGGCGGGAGAGAGGGAGAGAGAGAGAGGTGGGATACTCAAGTCCCAAGAGTAACCCGTCCCCAGTAAACCCGAGCCCTTTCCAGATAACCTGTGACCTTCCAGAATCGTAACAAGCACGGCGGCGAGGTGGGGGGAGGGGGCGGGAGATGGGATCGTGAACAATTATACCGAATGGTTAGCTTCGGGTTCGAATACCACCAGGCTCTGGGCCTGACAGGCAACGCCCATATTTCCTCTTTCCCCTCACACTTCCTCTTTCCAGTCTCCGCATTCTTCTCGTCTTGATTGATTTTGTTGTTGTTGGTATGTGTGTGCCCCGGACGAGTGTTTGTAGTACGGGACCCGTGCCCTATAATCACGCGCACGGGCGCTACCTGACCGGTGTCTGCCCCGCCACGCCCCGCCACGCCACGCCACGCCCCGCCCCGCCCCGCCCCGCCACGCCACACTACGCCACGCCACGCCACGTGCTCGGCTAGACACGACGAGTTCCCTCCCACCACGCCCATCTCTCCTCCGCTGACCAAACAAACTAGATAGCAAGTCCATCCGGGTGGGCGGTCGCGCCGGGCCGGGCCCACCGCCGCCGCCGCGGCTGTTGGAAGATCGATCTCGCGTGATATCGGGGATCCCTGTCCAGGATCCCTATCCGTAGGATCCACAAAGGGGATCCCTATCGCGGACCCTCTCACGTTTCAACGTCTCTCCGGAAGGCGCGGCTGCTTCTGCTTATTAATTGAAATACATTAAAATGATGTGGGACGGGTCGGCGTACCGTGGAGGGGCGGGGAGGGGCGGCGGC
>NW_026267244.1:825191-825839 GCF_000697945.3 Frankliniella occidentalis | reverse complement strand
GGAAGAGCGCGGCGGCATGAAAAAGACAAAAAAAGGGAAAACACCGCGAGTATATCCACACCCGTTATTCTTTATTACAATAAAGACTTTATGGGTGGTTAAAACGTAATAGGGTGGGTGTTTGCAAGGGAAGCAGGTTGAGAAGTGCTTTTTGTTTGCGTGGCGATGCTAACGTGAGGATGGCCGGGGAGGGAGACACGAGAGAGAAAGAGGGAGAGAGGTAGTAAGGGAGAGAGAGAAGGTAGTAAGGGAGAAAGCGAGAGAGAAGGGGGGAGGCGGGGGAGGCAGATGAGACAACCATAGGGATGCGGCGGGGCGCAGGAGCGAGATGGCGTCGTAGCAGGCCCTCCCCCCCCCCCTCTCCTCCAGCTCGGCAGCGGCCTGTTAGGCCCCCGTGTCCATTATTCGCCAGTAATTATTCTCGGCAATTACCGCCGAGCTAAAACTGGAAGGACCCCCTTTGCTAGCTTGCTTGCGCCGCTTGCGCCCCTCTCATCATCCCCCCCCCCCCTTCCCTCCCCTCCCCATTGGTGAGGGTGGAGGGGGTGGAGGGGGAGGGGCGCTGCGCCTGGCCGGACGGGACGGGCTGCTGCCGGCGGAGTCTCCAGGCGGCGGTTGGCTGGACAACGCATACGCAGATGCGCCTGC
>NW_026267244.1:811096-814628 GCF_000697945.3 Frankliniella occidentalis | reverse complement strand
CCGTTCACTTTGCATACCGAGGATAACGGCACTCGCCCAAATATAAGCCGTGCGCCAGATATTTATTTAGATTTTGCTCCGCTCCAAATTGTTTTGCCCTCTCTCCGTTTCTCGACGTTGTGTCATTGTGTCGCACCTTGTGTATGAAACGCCCGCGTGTACTCCGTACAGTGCACCCATTCCCTGCACTTTGTCGTTTTTATGCCCTTTTGACGAGCGTTGTCACCACATCGACCCCTCCGGCCGCGGTGTGAACCACTGCTACTCCGCCCCCCGAGGGGCCCCACCCACTGAAAAACTCATTCCGGTCTGTTTTGACGATCTTGTCGATTCCGAATCGCTTTTTTGCGTGTCGTCAACGCCCCCTACCCCCTTTATTTCCTTTTAACACCGTCCCTCTCTTCGACCGCGCCGGCGAGCGGTGGGTGCAGAGCTGTCGGACGAATATAAACATAGTCAGGTGTAAATAATTCCACGGCAGCAGTATTGCCACCGTTGTGCCGTGTACTGTAAATAATTAAAGTGTGTTACAAATAACGTCTTATGATTGATTCATAACGCCTCGCGTTTGTCGCCGTTTTGCTTAACGGCGCCGTCGTCGAGGTCACCGTTGGCCGCGGTGGGGCGGGGTGAGGCGGGGCAGGGCTGGAAACCACTACGTCACGTCACGTCTTGGGAAAAGGGAAGCTGACGCTTTGTTTGCGCCGGCGTGCCTTATGCGAGCGGGCGGGGGCGCAGGGGGCGGGGGTAAACGCGCATAGGTGTACACAAGGGTTACAGGGGTGGGGTGTACAGCATCCCTTCCGCAGCGCCGCCGGCCCCGGCCGATACCAGACAAACAGCGCGTACAACAGAGCTAGCGCGGCGCGGTCGGGGGCGGGGGCGCGGCGAAGCGCAGCAGCTCGGCTACCGATACGCCAAACACACTGCTCCGAGTGTGATGATTAGACCCCGTTAATACAGAGGCACCATACAACGAAAAGCGCGAGTTGATGATGGCACAACTTTTGGCCTGGGCGCGAGCGAGCGGTCTCCGGGTGGCGTGGGTGTCGTAGACGCTGCTTCTACATCAGCTCGTCGCACCTGGGCCTGCCCAGCCCTAATTTGGGTGGCAAACGTGGGCGCGAGCCCAACAAACAACAATTTTTTTTCAAAAGGAGATAAAAAGTTGGCTCCACCTGACCACATGGCTACTGGTGCTACTGCTGCTGCTGCTACACGGACAGGAGCGGCGGGGCGTGGCGGCCGGGTGGTCTTCCCGCAGGCTGCTGGGCTGGGCTAGAGGTCAATATTGACCGCTCCATCGGTCCCCGGGGCGCACTGGCCGGCGCGGCGTGGCGGCGCGTGGCCGGGCAGTGTGAGGCTGGGCGGTGGAGAGGGGCGCAGCTTTGGCACGCCCGCACGATCAATTGAACACACTGTTTGTTACTCACATCGACGTTCCGGACTGCCGCGATGAAGGGCGATACGGCGGGGCGAATTAGTACTGCGGGTATATCGCGAGGGTGTACTGTTTGAATTTTGTTGAATTTCTGGGACTAAAGCCATTTAAACTGGATAGTATGGTGAAATATGGTGATAAGTTTTCAAAAAAAGTATTACACAGGATTGCGATACTCGTGGCCCCCTCGGAATGATGCGAGTCGTCTACACTCTTGGGATATTTCTCGACAGGTTCGAGGGTGTTCTCCGTCCTACGCCCACTTCTATGTTAATCAGCTCGCAGAACATTATCAGTAGTATAGCGCGCGTGTTCGATGTGTCTTTCCTCTTTGACTGTCTGCATGACTTTCTGGATTGGCAGTAACCAGCCGGAACGTGTCCAGATAGGCCGCACGCCACGCCTATGGCAGGCCGTCCGCCGCCCCTCCCCTCATTCCTATCGCCATTCTGCCCGTTTTCTGTTTTGCGCCCGCACTATGGGAGCGAGAGGGCGTGCGAGCGGGAGGGTGACGGAACCGCTGCCAACTGCCGCGGACGCAGCCCCGGTGTCCATTCAAACTGACCCGCATTCCGGCTAAACAATACCCCTTGTGCCCCAGCAGGCTCGGGTCGGGGGCGCCACGCAGCCCCGCTCGCACGCACCCGTCGTGCCCATTCCGCTCCCCTCCCCGCTCCCCTCCCCTCGCTTTCATCACTCTCCTCCCCTCTTCCGAGATGGAAATCACTCGGGAATAGTCCAGTGGACGGACCATTTCGTGGTATTTTACGACCAACTCTCTCATTTCGCAGTTATTTCAAATTTATTTCGGAGAAACGTAAACGCTTAAGTAATAATAATTGCAAGCGATAGACGACCCTTGTAACTTCCGCCAACAATGAATTTATGTTTTAATTTCCAATGTGCCTGTGCGTGTGTGTCTATGTGTGTGTGTGCGAGAGAGAGAGGGAGAGAGAGAGACCGCTGTCGTCCCTGGGGGTCTCTTCACCACCTCCTTAACGGGGTGGCGGTCGTTGGACGCGGCCAGGAGACGGCACCTCGTTTGGGACCTCTGTTCCTCCTGGCAGACGACGGCAAGCAGGCGCGACGACGACGACGGCGGCGGAGAGCGTAGACAAGAGAGCGGCGAGCAGAGTGGAGAGAAGGGAAAGGCGCAATTGACATTCCGATCGTGAGCGAATTTAACCCGGCGCCCCCCTCGCCTCCCCTCTCCGCCCCGCGCGCCCCGCGGGCGGGAGGCCTTGAGGCCCGCCGCACATATTCTGATTCATGCGAGTGTCTATGCGGACGTGGCGACAAATAGACCGTTCTTGGAGGAGAGGAGGGAAAGCAGGCGCGCGGCGAGGCGAACACAGAGCAGCAGACTCGGGCCGAAAAAAAAAGATAGAGGCGGGGCAATGTATAGAAGATCAAGCAGCCGACTGAGGTGAGAGGGGGGGGGGGTGCTGGGCAGGTGTGGAATCAACCCGTCACGGGGTGGGCGCGTGCCCGCCATACCAAAGGCCTCCAGCCCCGCTCCAGCCGGCCAATCAGCGCACGCGTCGGGCAATGCCGTTCACATCGGGGTCCTGGAGAAAGCGTTGTCGCCCCGCCGAGAAGAGAGGGGGGTGGCGGTGGCGGAGCAGGGCGTAAGGGGGGACTCTAAACGTTCAGGCCTCCGCAAGGTAGTCGGGTCGAGGGGCCGGCCTCCGCCAGGGCGTGCGGTCAGCCTGGCCTTGGCCCCGGTGGCAGATATACAGGGTTTGTGTTATTGTGGACCCCCGGGAGGGGGCCCTGGCCGGGGCCCCCGGGGGGTGGGAGGGGGGGGGGAGGCATGTCGTGCTGCCGCCTTTAAACGGCCCGAGGCGAGTGGGGACGAGGAGGGTGGTGGGGGTCGAACTGACCCACTCGGACAATGTCTCTGTCTTCCGCTACCCCCACCGGCTCCGGCCTGTCACGCCGCTGTCATGCAGTGTCACGCCCTGTAACGGCCCTGTCACGACGCCGTTGTCACGCTGTTGTCACGCTCCGTCATGGCGAGGAGTACGTCGACCGGTCCGACAGCGGCGCCGGGTGAGTTTGCGCGAGTAGCTGTGTGAGCGTCGAAGAGCC
>NW_026267244.1:799945-809538 GCF_000697945.3 Frankliniella occidentalis | reverse complement strand
TCCCCTTTCCCCTCTTTTTTCCCCCCTTCACACAGACACACGTTCGCGGCCAGCGGTCGTACCGTCTCCTAGCGCCCGAAGGTAGGCAACTTCTCCGACGTCCGTGCGTCTTCCGCAGGTGTGTTTTCAGAAAAGTGCAATGAGGGGCACATAAAGGTATACTCGTATACAGGCGCGCTGAGTTTGGTTGGTGCCTCACCCTGTACGGTTAGGTATACGCCACCATCGACACTGCAGCTGCGGCCACCGACTACTTGGCCTGCATTAGCGCAACTATCACCCCATCAGAGGTGGCTCGGCGCCTCCCGCCCCCGCCCCGGGGCCCGCCCCGGTGACTGCCCCCCCCCCCCAGTCACTCGGGCAGACAGACACCAGCCATGATTGCGGGACAATGGCCGGTGGGTCCTGGCTGGTGGGTCCAGTGCCGGGCAGCGACGCAGTGCGACACCGCAGCGCACCGGGCGGGAGGGAGGGACTTCCCCTCAATCAAACTTGGGGACCGGGTGAAGGAGGCCGTCGGCTCAGAGGGGGCCCATCCGTCTATCGCCGATACGAAACCGCCGAGTTCAGACTGTGCAATGTTGGCGACACCTTGCCAGCACTATGTGCGTGCATTGGGTGTGGGTGCCGACCGACCACGCGTCTCAAAAGGCGCCGAGCTCGTGCAAATCCACCGCGTGAATCTGAGAAAAACGGGCGTCTTTTCGGGTGAGGAGCATATGGACTATACTATGTACTTTCACTGCAGCGTTGCTTCGTGCGGAGTAGTGTACCTGAGTGTACCCTACTCGAGCGGGAAATGTCTGTTAAACTTTGTGTCAGCCGGAGTACGGATTACCCGGATTACCTCCCCGGAGTGTCCTCCGGGTTACATCGCCTTTTCTCTAGGATTACCCCGCATTACCCCAAATTTTTCCCAGGTTACTCCAAAATTTCCCCGGATTACCCCGGATTTTTTAGAATTTCCTCGGATTACCCCTGCATGATTACCTAACGGCTGTCAGCCGGATTACCTTAGTCGTTTCCCCCTAGACCCTACTACTATACCAACGGCGTCACTTGGTACTTACCCCCCGCTATCCACACACACACACCCTCACCCCAATCCACTTCCTAACTCGGGCCGTCGTCATCGCCTTGCACTGTGTCGCGGATATCCGCGAGTGCGAAGCTTGGGGTGCATAATTCCGGCCTGGCAAGGGAGCGTGGGAGACGAGGTGGGGGGGAGGGGGGTCTTCCCCCGGGCAGCCAGCCGGGCCGGCGGAAGTCAACTCAGAGTTGGGGTTAATTTTCGGGCCAATTACCCCTGCAGGGTGGTGGTGGCGGCGGCGTTGCGGGGCGTGTGCCTCCTACGCCAACACATGCACACGCGCGCACACCTACGCCCACACACGCACTAAGAAAAGGCACGAATAAAGCGTGGAAACAGTATATGAGAATGCTGTACCTCTCTTGGTCTTGTTGTTTTGTCCCGCGCGACACGCGCTGAGTGGTGGTCACTGTGCGAGGCGCAGCAGAGGGAGAGGCTGCGTAAAAGAGGCCTTTCACCTTTCAACCCGCGTAGCGACCCTGACTCCGCTCTCGACCGGTCTGGACCACTCCTTTACGCGCGCTTGTGCGTGTGTGTGTGTGTGTGTGTGTGTGTGTGTGTGTGTGTGTGTGTGTGTGTGTGTGTGTGTTGTGTAAGTTCGCGAGTCTGTTCGCGTGGGAGTTTGGTACCTTTGTTGTGCGTATATTGGCCCAGCCCGCTACGCCGGCCGCAGAGACTAGCTGCCTCCTTACCTACGTGGACTGCTCCGCACACGGACTCAACCACCCCTGGCCACACAAACGCACACACGCACACACACACACCTGCGTCTGGTGCCCCGCTAAGAGCCCTGCCAGTGTTGCTCGGTAGTCGCTTTGCCGGTCTAAAAAGCAGCCCTTTGAGTCGCATTTTATTTTCTCTCTCGCTGCCTCCCTTCTCCTTGGCTTGGTGGTTCAGCGCGAGAAGGGGTGCGGGGATTGACCTGGGGGCTAAACTGTACAGCGGGAAAAATAGTCATACAAGTCGAAAAAGCGCTTTGTATAATTGTATTCTTTGTTGATATTGAATTCACATCAAACTTTACTCCGCGGAGAAAATGTGGTGAACTCGTAACGAAACATTGCATCTATTATCCTAAAGAGTAAAAGCGACGCTGTAACATGAGAGATGCAAGAGACGAACGAGAAAGAGGCGGCTGCCCCTTTTTGCCTGCTCCAAAGGCAGCATCCTCCGGGCCGGCTGGCCCGCCCCGCCCCGCGTCCCTCCGGGATTAATCGGTTCGTTTGGCCTGAGTGATGGGGGCGCTGCTGGCTGCGCTGCAACAGGGGCAGCGACTAAGTGCAGACGTGCTGCACTGCACCACTCCGCCGAGAAAATGGAGTTGTAAAAGGGCCTCTGCAGAGGCATGCAGTGCAAACACTGGCAAGCGCAAAGGGTAGCGGTGGCCCGTGGCCTAGGGACCACTAGCTTCGTGCACTTTTTCCATTCATGAGGCCAAATTTGTAGACATACTTCGTGTATTTTACATAATAAATATAATATCTCTGTATTTTCGGAAAGGTCTCAAACTATTCCGTTTGCTGTACCGAATGGGGATCGTCGATAAAATACGTATGTTTTCCTCCGATTCATTCAGAAAGTTACGGGAGCTTGACGCCTGCGAGACTCGGGGTAGGCCATCCCGCAGTACACGCATGCTTTGATGACAAGATGTTGCCTACCTGACAGGCGCTATGAAACCTTTCCAGTTTCCTAACGGGCCTAAAATCTCGACGACTCCTTAGGAAATACCCTAGTTTGCACATCCTGCCAAAAGCCTCTCAAATTTTGTCAGAATCTAAATCCGAGTTCGTACAAAACTAGAAAATAAATGTTTTCCAGTGACGAGGGCGTTGCTGGTGCGCCTGCCGGTGCGACAGGCGGCCCCGCTCTGATTTACCGCTGGCTTATCACGGGCACCGAGCTGCTATAGTCACTCTGTCAAGTTTGCACCATTATTGCGATGCTGCAATGTTCTTTTGTAACTCGCTGCAGGGCCGGGCTCGGCTGATTGCAGCTGCCGTGCCCCTTTCCCTCCCCCTCTCGGTCTCCATGCCCCTTCCGCAGCAGCAGCAGGTGCGAGTTGGGGGACATCACCTGCCTCGTTGTTATGGCCAGACGTGCTGCACAGCTGAGGGGGCTGTGGGTGAGGGGGAGGTGACGGGGGCGAGAGGATTTCCACGCGCTAGTTGTGAAATGTTGGCAGAAGTTTGGGCTCGTTTCGCGGAGGTACCGCACCGCAGCGGTGCTGGCTGGGGCTGGGCTGGCGGCCGAGGTCTGGGGTCTCGGCGTGGCCGCGGGCTTGCCGCCGGGGCCTCGCTCTGAGGGTGGCCAAACAAGAAGGAGATTCGCTGCAATGTGTCGTCACCTCAGTGTGCACTGTCTGAATCAACAATGGAGGAGATTTTAAATGTTTAAGCAGCAAAATTGGAAAATTGGGTGCAAAAGGGACCACTTATCCTTACGCCATTAAATTCTTTGAAAGAATTTTTTTGCATATGATTTGATTGAAAAATGTACAGGATGCTTCGTTCACAAGCGTTATTGTGTAATTGTAAGGCAGTTGTTTTGCTGAAAATGCTTACTTATCAATAATGGTTTTTAGTCGAAAATTCAATCGCCGTGGTCTCCTAGCTTATTGTAAACATTTTGGCACTCCTATTCTATTACCACATTCATTTAGAGATGGCCAAGTTTTGGCCGCTTTGCTTGCCCAAATTTGGCCTGACAAGTAGTCAAAAATTCACCTTATTTTAAATAAGAGGTTACATTTTGGCAAGCAAAGTGGCCGAGGACGAAAGTTGGCAGCCTACAAAAGATGGCCAAAATTTGGTAATCGAATAGGAGATTCAAATTTTTGTCAGGCCAGACGACCACAGCGCTGAGAGTGAAGTTGCCGCTCAATATGCCCGATTTCGCAGCTGATCGAAATGTGCAGCATTTCCTCCCCCGAAAGACTTTTTTTTCCAGCCTAGCCAGCCACTCGAGCCTCGCCTCACAGGCGGGCTGCCCCGGACGGGTGCTGCTGGAGGGGGTTACTTACTGGGGGGGTCGACGCAAGGGGATCCTGCATCACGCACAAGGGCGTCATGGCGTCGAGGACGAGAAGGCTGCGCGGCGCGATGCCCGGGAGATACGGCACGATTCTGCACAAAGCTCTCCACATATTTTTTTCCCTCTGTTCTCCTTCTCCGCCATGCCCACCTCCTCCCTCTTTTTTGACTTTTACGGAGAATCCGTTCAGCACTCGCAGGCGGGCCCAGTGTGGCAGCGCAGGCCCCCTCTGTACACACGGCGGAGGAGCGCGCTGCGCGACCGAACTGCGAGACAAAGAGGGGGGAAAATAAAGAATGAACGTAAATTGGCTTCAGAAATGAAGACGACGAGGCGAGCGAGAGGGGCGCAAGTTGGTTTCGCCGCCAGCTTTCCCTTTCTTTCCAGCGCCGCGCTGTCATAAAATGGTCTTGTTTGTGTATGTGTGTTTGTCGGCGGAAGGTGGGACAAGGGGGAGCAGGGGAGCAGGGGGGTCGGGAAATCAAACCAAGGTACGGGGCAAGGCACAAAGCGCGCAGTCAGCGCTGGGGCTGATCGGCAAAGCAGTCTAACCGCTATTCGTTCGTGTTTTGGTGTGTGTGTGTAAGTGTGTGTGTTAGAGAGAGAGAGAGAAAGAGAGAGCTAGAGTGAGTGTGTGCGTACGTGCGTGCGCGCGCACGCATGTGCGTGTTCTGAAATAAGTTTGTCGTTTGGTGGGGCGGAGCGCGGTGACCAAACAGTAAGAAAGCAGGCGGGATTTCTGAGTGGGTGGGGCAAGAAGAAGGGGGTTGTGAGTCTGGAGAAAAATGGTTAACCATAAACAGCCGTCGAACTTTGTATGTGCACCTGAGTAGATAAACTAGGGAACATACATGTGCACATACAAATCTACAAATCTATACAGCAGACATTACTGTAAGTTTCCTTACAATAGACCTCTCTTTGTAATGTGGAAAGCTGTTGGATGCTGGGTTTATCTTAATTATTTTTCTCCTAAACCATATATATTCAAGTCGACGTATCCATAATGTCTATGTCTCTACATCAAAGAAAGTAGACACTGTGAAATGCATTTTAAATCGATAGAGTACACTCCGATTCCCAGTGTATTGTTGACCTGGATGGACACGCCCGCACACTCACGTGGTTAACACCTCATGGTAACACAAGTCACACCGGGCGTGTGCTCCAACAACAACAGACCTTCCGTGCGGGGCGGGGGCGTGGCGTGGCGCCGGTGGGGTGCGTACGGACAAGAGGACCACCACCAACGGCGGCGGCCAAATCCAGTTGTTGTCCGGTAGTAGTTGTGCATGTGTGCGGGAGGGAGAGAGAGACTGTGTGTGTGTTGTTTGGCCACGTGTGCACTTCCCATGAGGGTGGTGCACCCACGTGAGCCGACTGCCAATACCGTGCGACTCATTACATGCAGCACGCAGCGACAGGTGTACGCCACCAGATTTACTTCCGCTCGACGTTTTCCTCTTTCTTCACCCCCGCCCCCTTCTCTCTCTCTCGCTCTCTCTCACCCACCCACTCTCTCTCGCTCTGCGTTTCTCTGTCTCCCTTGTAACAACGCGCCAGGTTGGTGAGAGCTGGTGTGAGAGTGTGCTTGGGGCTCATTCGACCGCTAGGCAAACTCTCACAGTATACACTCGAGAGTCGAAGGGGAGAATGGGAAGGGAGAAAGAGAGAGACAGAGAGAGGAGGGTATAGGACGGTGTGTATGTATGAGAGAGTCACGCGCTCGGGAAGGAAGTAATTAGATACCTTTTGCGTTTTGCTCGTGTGAAAATGAAACAATGTGCCCGGAATATGCATTATCACGGGCTGCATATAAGGGGTTGTTTCGAATAAAGATAAGCGTATGTACTTCTAGAAAGCACCACCCTTTTAAGCACAAAAACTAAATGAAACAGAAAAATAGAGATTTTATGTAGTTTTGCTTTCTGCCTTTACATTTTTATTGTTGTTGCCTTTTGTTTGTTTGTTTGTTTGTTTGTTTGTTTGTTTGCTTGTTTGTTTGAAAAGGGGGGCTTTTTATCGCCGTATGTACACCACTATAATAATGCTAAGGAAGCCTAGTAGAGTTTTCGAGCGTTCCGTGAAGCATCTGGGCCGTCTTGTCTACACCGGTCTCTCCGATATGTATCGCACGGCTGGTGGGCCCGGTAGGCTCCCTGCCGCCGCCTGGTGGGCCCGGTGGGCCCGGGTGTGCCCGGCCGCTCGCCGCAGCAGCGCCCGCCGCCGCACCAACTTGTGCCGGTACGGCATGGCTTGCCCACCGAGGGAAGATACCGCCAGCGGGGCGGGGCCGAGCGGGGCTCCCCTATGGGATCACATCAAAGGCTTTTGGATGAGAGTACACTACATATTCCCCGGGTCGGGCCTCCCCCGAACCGCCGCGCCCCGCCACGCCCCGCCTCGGCTACTTTATCGGCGAGTAGGGGCTTGTGTTGTTGTGTGCGCCGTTGTTGTGCAAGCGGCGGGCTCGGGCCGGGCGGGGCGGCCAGGGCCGGCAGAGTGCTCGCTGGCGCCGCTGCCGCTGGGGCGCCAACTTGTTGTGGTTAAGGCGAGGGACTCGCACAGCAACACAGCGACGACGCCTGTTTCCCGCACCATTTTCAGATCCTCCCCGCCCCCTACCCGAATCTACTTCTGACCCCCCCCCCCCAAAAAAAAAAATATAAATAAAAACACAAGATAATCAACTTCTGTTCTACGGTTGTCTTGCGCATCTTGTAGTTGACGCGTCGACGTCCTCGACCTTGTTGTGTCCGTAATACCTCCATACTTCCTCGTCGCGGCCCGCGGCCCGCGGAACAGCTGTGGTGTGTTTATAGGAAAAAATTCTGAATCCATAACTGGTCATAGAAAATACCACGCGGCAATTTCAAGTACGGTTCCTGAACCCAGCCATGCCCATGAACACGCTAAATGTACATGTTCTTGTGCGAATGTTTGAGCTAAGTTAAACCTAGGTTTCGTTTTCGCGAGGGGGAAATCACTTGCGAAATAGTTCGTACACCTTCCCCCGAAATAGTCCGAAATAAAGGCGAAATAGAGCGAAATAGAGCGAAATAAAGACGAAATAGACGCGAAATAGTCGGTGAAATAGTCGCGAAATACCCCTGAAATACTCCGAAATAGCGCGAAATAGCCTGAAATAACCCGAAATAGGCGGGAAATAGCCGAAATGGCAGGAGAAATAACCGAAATGGTAGGAGAAATACTACGAAATAGTCCGTACGCTACGAACCCTAGTGATTTCCCCCTCGCGTTTTCGACAAATTTGTCTACAAAAATGTCTAAGTACAAATGAATGTATAAACGTGTGCATACACTGTGGTCCACATTTGTTACACTCTAAATTTTGCTTGCCATGCATAGCAGTTCCCAATAATTAACCGCAATTAACATTGTCTTTCTTTCATGCACACGATTGTGTGTTGTGTGAAACATCTGTCACCAAAAAATATGTACCCATTTTGTACGTTAATTAATTTGTATAGCTGTTAGTTTTACACGCACACAAACCCGACAAACCTGAACATGACATATGAAGCATTTTTTAGTTCGGGCAAGTGTATGACCAATGTATAGATTGAACGAAACACTGTATTTTTTAACCGTGTCCCGTACCAATCCCCTGCGCTGGCAGTCGCCCCCGAGACACCTTCGCTTCCCGATAGAGGCCAGGCAGCAGGCAGGCGGGCGTGCGGGGCGGGATGTGTCCTCAATCACCCAGAGACACACTGTCAGTGGCTCCTCCCGTCACCGGGGCCGCCTTGTTCCTCTAGGCGGTAGACACAATCGCAACACAGGGAGAGAGGATGCGAGGGAGAGAGAGAGAGAGGGGGGGGGGATAGGGGGTGGAAGAAGGGAAGGGGGCAGCGCAGAGAACCGCTGCTCCAAAACACATCCAAATTGGGTTGGATAGGCGCTGAGGGTGGCGACAATGTACTCTGCGCCCGAGCGCGCACCCCCACCCCACCCCTCCCCACCTCTTCCCCACGGAGACCACACACGAGGAGTGACCCTTTTCGCCGCCCCGCTGAGGAAGGGTGCCCGTCCGGGCCCCCTCCTCTTCGTCCACCCCCTTTTACCACATCCCCTCTGCCCCCCAATCCTCGTGGTGTGGTGGTGGTGGCGGCTGACACGCAACATTTTTGTGATCCTGACCGTACCGCACGTCCCCGCGCTCTGTTTCCTATAGGCTTTTTTACGTGCTTGTACAACTCAGTCTTTAGCGAGTCTGAGAGCGCCTGCAAAGTCAACCAGTGATTGTTTTAGACTGCCTGGATGGAGTGGGTGGTGGAGGCAGGGGTAGTCTGTAGCTGTGCTGCTGCTGTGGACGGTTGCACAGCCCCACCCCCGCCCTCTCTTTCCCTCCCCGCTCGCTTCACTCACGTACGATTTTTACACCCCGAGTCCAGTTTGAAAGGGTTGCACGCCCACACACACACGAACCAACACAATGCAGCACACACACACACACACTCACGGACGCACGCGAACGCCGCTGCATGGCGTGGGCGCACATGTGGACACACAAAGAGAGTTGGAGGAAAAGTGGATGGGGCGAGGAGAGCGCGGCGGGGTTCGATGGCGAGGAAGACACTGAATGGTGCTGAAAATGAACCCCCCCCCCCCCATCTCCCACGATCCCCCGCTCTCCCCCGCCCTTGCCTCTCCCCATCGCACGGGACGGGACGGACTCGCTTTGTGGCGAAAAAGTATCTCGCAGCCAATAGAGCCACCAGCCTGACCGGGCCGGGCACGCACTGCACGGCCGGCCCCGCTGAAAAGACCCCAAATACAGCGTCGGCCGGGGCCGTGCGAGGTGGTGGGGACAAAAGGGTGGCGGGATAGAGCCCAATCCGATGAGCAGGCACCCTCCACTTCGCCCCGCGCCTGGTTACTTCAGAGAGGATATGAGGCTACACGTCCAAGGTGCGGTCGGTGCTCGCGACACCTTATGGGCCCTACTTTCTTTCTTTACCCTGTCGACATTCGTCAAGTCTGACGATATTTATACTGAGCGCACGCGCACTCGTTTGCCTTTCTGCGCGGTTGTGTTTGGTTCACCTATCACCGGTGCTGACTGAAAGTCTGGAAAATACAAGCAAATTTTCTGTTTAATGCTTTTGTAAAGGGACATCCTCAGACCCGTACTACCGCACAAAATGCATCTCATTTGTAAAACCACCAATATGGACCACCATCCCAGAGCACCATCCCAATGCTGGAGCGGGTGTGGAAGGTTACTCTTGAAAGAGTGAGAGAGCCGCGGCCGCGACCGACTTGTGGGCGGGGCGGCAGGGCGGGTCGGAGCGCAGCCTCCCCCGGTCCAGCGGGCTGGTGGCGTCCAGCCCAGCAGTCCAGTCCGCACTCAAAGTGCCTTCACACCACACCACTCCTCCCTTGGGAAGGCACTTAGCCGAGAAAGTGAAAGCGGCCCCTTCACCCGCCTCCTGCCGCCTTCTCCCTC
>NW_026267244.1:786834-799398 GCF_000697945.3 Frankliniella occidentalis | reverse complement strand
CCCCGCCCGCCCCGCCTGGACGCCCCTGCCCGGCCCAGCCGTGCTGCCCGCCTGCGGGGCGTTGTCACCCCTTTCCAATGGGATACTATATACCCGAGGGTGCACCATCGTGGAGGCTGCCTGGAGGAGCTTGGCCATCGCGCTGAGTGAATAGTAGGCCCCTCTGTTAACTCGCGAGCACTGTTTGGGTTTGTCACACTCCCGTCTGAGCGACACTTTATACGACACCCTTCATTAATTATCTGCATCTGTGCGAACTCTGTCACGCACCCTATGGAAATTCTCTTTAGTTCATCTCTGTTCATCTCTGTTTGTGACTTTTCTGTTGGCTTGCGCGCAATATTCAAATGGGGAATATATTCACCCATGTAACATAAACGTTATTTTCCTGAGCCGCTGCGACGTTGGCGAAGAGCCGGGTCAAGGTCGTTTATACGGTCGGTATTGCTGGAGAGCGTCTGCACGGGACGTCGGGTCGCGGTGCGGTGGGGTAGGATCGGTAGGGTGGAGGCTGAGCCTCCGCAGCCCCGACCTGACCCGGCGGCCCGACCGGCCCGACCGGCGGATGACATTGACACTCTACCGAGCAGCTCGCCGAGCAGCGAGTCGGTCTGATCCAGTACAGCACAGTACACCTCATCTGCAGCGGTCCCGCCCCGCGCCGCCCTGGAACCTGGCAGAGGTTTCGCCCCCCCCCTCTCTCTCTACCTCTCACTCGTCGCCGTATTTCTATATCTCTATCCTTCCCCCTCCCCCTCTCCAGCCAGGGCCGTGCTCTCCTCCCCAATCCCCCCGCGTTATCTCCGATATCAAAGCCGCTCGCCTCACGGGAATCAGCATAGCGCGCTTCTCCCCCTCCCCGCAAACCCCTTTCCCTCCCCTCTCCCCGCCCCCTCCTCGCGCTGAGGGGGCCAGTCCCGCCCCTTGCCGGGAGGCTGCGCGAGACACGTGATTGGGAGACAGCCGCGAGGGAGAGGGAGCGAGAGAGACGCGGCCCGCGTGTGTGGGCGGGAAGGAGAGGGGTGTCGGCAGGGCGTGAGTGACAGGCTCGGTTCAGGTGTCGACGAGGTGCGCCCGGGGGAGGCGATGGGGGGAAGGGGCGAGGTGGAGTGCTTTGCCCGCACGGCGTGTAAAAAATGTCCACCGATCAATATCTGAAATGCAACAGTAATGATTGATACAGGTGTAGGTAGAAAATGACATTATGACTAACAATTCTACAAATTTCAAGAACATTTTGAGAACGATTCAGAATTGGGGGCATAGACAGGCCACGCGTGCTCGGGCAGCAAGTTGTTGAAGTACCCAAACCGAAGTATAGGTACATGTATACATATAGTAGGCATAAGTGGGGAGGGGAGGGGGGCAGAAGGGATGAGCCATCCTCGCAGATTTGGCAAAATCTCTTTTCGAGCGCGGATTAGCGAGTGGCAGCGAAATTAAGAATCACCCTTGAATAGACCCGGGGCCGTGGAGAGAAGAGGTGGGGGGCTCAATGGGAAAGTCTGTTCCAATCTCTTGCTGTAGCCCCCCCCCCCCCCCCCCTCCGCAACTGGATGAATGACATCACATCATTCCATCTATCCTATTACCTGGCTATTCCCGATCGGAAATGGGGTTCGCGGCACGCGGCTCGGCCCGGTCTGTCCAAAGTGCTGGCGAGTCAGCGGCAGCCGAGCCGTCCCTCCAGAGGGGGAGGGGGGAGGGGGCGACCCACCTGTCATATAATTTAAAAAACAAACAAAGAAAGTTGTGTGTTAACAATATAGTCACGATAAAAATGTTTGTTTTTCAACAGCCATTCTTTTCTTCACTGGATTAGCACCTTTTTGGCCTAGTCCATCATGGCGGCGATGCACCACCATAGCCATAGCCCTGTACAGTACGGTTGGTCAGTACAAAAGTCAACAAAACTTTGGACAGCAGTTGAAAGAGAGACGAGTCGATGTGCATACCTTGCGGGCTTGGTTTGGTGATAGTAACCCATATTGATGATGGAGAGCTGGAGCACAAGAATGTTGAACGCGCACAACACAGTGTGAACGAAAAACGAGACCGACTCGTCCGTCACCTCCGCTCGTGTACTGTCGACTGCCGGCACGCCTGGCCCTGGCCTGGCCGGCCGCTGTCTCTCTCGCACTCCCTTCGAGGTGGCGCTACCTCTAGGCCTCCCGGTCAGGCGCGTCCGAGGGTGGTTGATGGGTTGCCTACCTCCGAGGCGTTGTCGGGGAAAAGTTGCAGACCGCAACAACGGATCTGCAGAAGAACATACAAATATACATTCAGCACGTAAAGTGTAGTGGTTGCATGGCCGGGCAGTTAATGTGGAAGAGGATAAAGCTAGTAAGTGCGAGAGGGAGCAGGGCAAGGTGGGGGAGAGAGTGCGGTGGGAGACTGAGAGATCCCGTACCAGAGCCGCCCGCAGCCCGCAAGCGGTGAACCGCCAGAAGAAAAAAAAAGAAACACGTGGTGGTCCCAAGCTCACGTGCTGCTAAGTTTTTCATACCGTCGAGAGACGCCCCGCCCGCCACCTCCACCCTCCAGGTCGTCTGCCTTCTTATTCTTCCCCGCCCCGCCGCTGTTCTGCCTAATTGCGAAGTCATACCAGCCGCCGCCGCTGCCGTCGCGGGACGGGGCGGAACAGACACTGTGCCGCAAACATTCTCATAAATATTTTCCGCGCGCCGCGCAGATTTGACATCTTCCTCGACGTCTTCCTCGTAGCGCACCGCCCCCTCCCCTCCCCTTCTCCACCGCGGGGTCCTGGTGCTGCGCCCGCAGTCCCTGTCAACTCATCAATCAATCAAACGGGGGAGGCATGGCGAATGGGGGTAAGGTGGCGTGGCGTGGCGTGGGGTGGGGCGAGGTGGGGCGAGGTGGGGCTGCGGGCGGAGGGTGCGCGCGGACCCTTGGCGCCGTCCTGCCGTGGTGTTCCGCGGGGCCGGCGGGCCCAACGTGCTGCTCGCCACTCGATCACGGCGTGACAAGAACCCTCTCCAGTCCATCACGCGTCTCGCCATCACGGCCCGCTCTGATTGGCGCACTCACAGGAGCAGGGGTGACTAACATTTACACCCTTGCGCGGACGGACGCTCACGCCGCCGGCCTGGGGGATTAATCCATCACTCTGCTTTTTCTTAGTGTGTTTTTTTTTCTACTCGTGTCTTCTACTACTTACTACTTCCATACATTCACTGACGTTATCAGCATCCTAAAGATTTGCCAAGGGATAATCCAGACAGCAAACGTCCGTCATTCGTCGTACGAAACTGCCAACTTCAGCTTATGCAAGCTGTCATAACGCCTCTGGTAGTTAGTTAGGTGATATCTTTGCCTGCAGTGCGTGTGTGTGCTGTGGGGTCGCCTACTCTTGGTCTCGCAGGCGTCGAGCCACTGGAAACTTTAGATTTGTAAAGAATCGACCTAGTTACATAATACCTACAACTTTTCTTCAACTAAATCGGTCAAACTCTGAAAATATAACAACTAACAATATGTTTAAAAATACAGGGTGGTTGCATACTCGCACGGGGCCATAAGGCGCCGCGGTGAGCGACGGTAGGCAAGCCCGCCCGCACGCCTGCATGCGGTACAGTATAAGCAAAATAAAGGAAGGGGTCTGTGGACCACTCGGTACGTTCTCAACTGAACTATGATGTAAGTAAGGCCCTAAACTAAAAGAAAGGAAGTCGGGATGATCTAGCGTCTTTGAAAGGCCATGGAAGGTATACAGGGTGACTGTTCTGAGCCAGACTCTTTTTTCTGGTGTGAGTATGCAATCGTTCGCGCGGCTTTGCATTCGGTAAAAGAATAACTAAAAGAGAGTTTGGCTTAGAGCACCCACCCCCTCTGCATTTGTTTGAACTGCATGGTAAATGCGGTGTAGCCTACGATACGCCTGCGAATTCTTTGCAAGGAGGTATGCAACAGTGATGACGGTTGTATTTCTCGTGCACTTTGTTCGAATGCCAAACTAGAATTCAGTTAAGTATTTATGCGGTCAAGTGCTGCTTTCGGTTGTTTCGCCAGTCGAACAGGATTGTTCTACGCTTGCCCTCCCCCCGCCCCCGCTGCCCCCGCTCTTTATCCCGCCCCGCCAGTGCGCTGCCCGACTGCTGCAACAATGAGAACAAGCCAGCAGTGCCGCCTAATCCGGGCAAAGCCCGAGGCAGTGCCCGGGGTGGGGCGGGGTGGGGCGGGGCTGGGCGCGGCGACACCAGGAGAGGATATCCCAGACTGGCCTTGCCTGACACGGTAGGACGTACCGACCGACGCATTTCGGGGGGTGTTCCGAATCCGAAGGCGTTCCACGAAGCCGTAGCCGAAGCGGGTTGTGGCTAGGCGAGGGGCTGAAACAGGGTTTGGCCGCTGTCGCACAAGCATTCAGTGTTCGTTGTACAAGGTCACGGCGCAAGCCGCTCCCTTGAGGAGCTTATCTGTATTGCTCGTCACAAATGGCAAGAACATTTAGGTAGAACGGGGAATACTGCGTTCTTACTTGCTAAGTATTTGGCGGTAGAGAAATCACTGATTGGAATCTAGGCCATGCGTTCTAAATAAACACTTACTACTGCAGGATTCCAATATACGTTAGCAACCTTTAACCACTTATCTCACCACCAACAGGAAAGTCTCTTTAGTAAATTAAATTATTTCTTCACAATAGCACCTCAAAAATTAAGGCCTCTTCTAAGAAAAACAGAAAGGCGTTTGACTGTGTCAAGGAGGCATGATTTTTTTTTTAGCTCAAAAGGGAACAGAAAGTGGTTGTTCAGTGCCTCCATTCCATACGTACTCCCCGCCAGTTTTCCTCCTAGAGTCATCAATGTTGTAAACGAGCTTGCTGCTAAGCGTAGCGCTTGAGCCGCAATTACCACGATCAATAGAGACCAGCGATGCATGCAATCTTTTTGCTCTACTTTGCTCACCTTGTTCAGCCAACTCAGCGGCCGCCTCTCTTTTACCCCTCACACACACACACACGCTCGCAAGCGCGCACACACACACCGAGCTCACAATTTGTTTCCTTTTTCAAGATGCTTTTTCCTCTCTCTACTTTTCTTGCGCCCAGCTGGGCGGACATTTCGGTCGGTAGGCGAGCGGCTCGGCTCCGGCAGGGTGGGACGAGACGGAGAGCGGATACTTAAGCAGCCCGCTTTTGTAGGGCACAACAAAAACGGGTGTAAAACTTCTTTATAGAGAGCGAAGCGTTTAATGATGTTTTTGACTCGTTTGGCTGAAGCAGGAGGAGGAGACGGGCGTGGGCGGTGAGGAAAGGGGCGAAAGGATAGAGGGGCTTAAGCAGGAGTCTAGGTTTTATGACATTACCGACTATTAACTCATTGAGGAGCAGCGGTATCAGCAGACAAAAAGATGCTGGTTGGATGCTGGTTATTTAACCTGCATCGTGGTGAATTCATGAAACTTTTACTGCGTTGCATATACCTTAATGCAGGTGTACTCTTCATAAACTATTGTATCCTAGACAAAATCGTCGCTTCTTGAGAAAACATTTGGAAAATAGTACCTCCAGTTTTCCATCATTGGGCTTTTTTCACGCTACTAAAATTTACTGGAGGAGGAGCAAACCGGAGAAAGATCCGTGAGAGTGCATTATCGGTGAAGAGACCGAATACGGTGTGTGCTCGACCCACGGTTCAGGTCATTCCAAGGGCGCGGTGGAAGGGTCATGGATCTGTGGGGCTCGGCTCAGCTCGGCTCAGCTCCGGCTCGGCTCAGCTCGGCTCGACGGGTGTGGCCAAGCGTGTTACGGGATGAAGAGTGTTTGAGTGGCCGTGTGCGCGGCCCTCGAGGCGAGGGCTGTGGGTGGTTGGGTGGATCCCCACCGCCCGCTCGCACTTGCTCTCGGTAGCTGGGGCATGCGGTTAATTTCAAGAGGCCGACCAAAAAAAAAAAAGGGAAAAAAAGAGAAGGGAATTGCGGGAAATCGAGAGAAATTTTTAAAACACGAGGGAGCTACGTGCGAAAGACGAACTAAGTATCGGCACTGAGAAAAATCGCTTCTTCTGTGTAAGTTTAATGTAATTATTGATGTAAGATTAAAATTTACTTGCATCCGAAGTGAACCCGAGTACAATTATCTTGTACCAGAATACCAATTTCCTGGGAGTGCGCCACGGTAAAAAAAAAAAAGGTCAACAAATGCAGGTGTGATGGCCATGACCGAGGGTGCCAGACGTTATTATACTACAACGGCCGTGCGGTTCACTGTTACAGCCGATGGTGCCGGTCATTGTTCTGCTGATGTCCTTACGCTCACTAGGTCGAGTTCCGCCTCTGCCCCTGCTCCCCACCTCTCTCTCCCTGGGTCCCTCTCGGGCCCTCACGTTGCCCGAGAGAGATAACGATATCGTCGTTTGGTAACTGGCAACCTAATGGGAGGCTACCCGCCCCGCCGAGGTCCCAGCAGCGGCTCACTGAAGGAGGAGGTGGGCCGGGGGAGAGTGATCTCCCAGCCCGGCCCGGGGCCCGGCCCGACCCCTCATCAGGGCCGCAGGCTCATCAAACCATCGGGACCAACGGGTCTGGGGCCCCAGGCCGGGCTCGGGGTGCTGCAGAGGGTGGTTGGGTGCGCTGCGGGCAAATGCAGGCGCTGCTGCGACTGGCCCACTTTTCGTGGAGGAAAAATGACGTGAGGCCTATGACAGTAGCTTTGGAGGAAAACAGGGGACAGCGATGCCTCGCCTCTTACGTCCAGAAATCTATTATATTAAGGTGAAACTTTCTCTTTATCGCGATTCTGTATCAGTCCCTTCTGTGTTCACACAGTTTTGAACATCATCAACAGTACATAGGCGATACTATTAGTTTAAAAAAATTATCAACGAAGTCAAGGATCCAAAACCACCTCCCATACAGGGCTAGTGCGGTGCGAAGTTCAGAACGCTGTGGTGATAAGCAACGGGACCATCGCAATCGAAAAAGTTGGTTATTACGAAGTTTTAACGCATTTACTAGAAGAAAGAATAAGCTTAGTTTTTGAAATATCTCGTAAAGTTTTGAAGATTTAGTAGTGTGCAACAAAATGTCATTTTTTACACGGTGTTCAAGGATTGGGACATTGTTTATGTGAGGAGTAAACACTATTTTGAAGTGTCAAGTGTAGTTCATATGGTTGACGACCGCTCGCCGCTTCTCCGCCCTCTGCCGGCTTTCCTGTTAGCTTCTCGTCTCTCGGTAGAGTGCTAGTGAGATTTTATCGCAGAGAACAAGCACACATCCGTTTGTCTGACAGCCGTCCACAGGGCAAACAACCCGGAAAGCTGGACTCCCGGTTACGGAGAGAATAATGTGGACTATGTGAACATCCAGCAGGATAGGACGAACACTACTGTTTCTTCTTCGCTATGAAGATGTTTTTTTAGGATCATGGGCAATTTGTTCATGTGGCAAATGTCGCACGGAAAAAAAGATTAGTTGTCAGAGCGAAAACATTTGCTAATTTGGTGACATTCAAGAAATACGCTATGTGACACCTAAGAGCTTGTAGTCAGAGACAAAAGTTGTTTGCCACAGCCAACTCAGAAATTCTGATTCGCAACACACTGTTGACACCATATGAATCGCTTTGGTTTCCTTCAACGAGCAAATCGTGCATTGTAAATTCACTCGTGTCTTCCTACGCGGTGCGCTATGGACGACCAATCTGCAGCCTCTAGCCAGGAGGGCAGCGAGGCGCCTGGCGAGCGGCGACACCGTCCCGTCGATCAGCCGAGTGCCGCGGGTGGCCTACCCTGGAGTCCGCGGGCGCTCGGCTCGGCGGTGGTGGGCGGCAGCGCTGCAGCCCGTGCATAACGGGCTAAATGTGCGCGGGCGAGGATTGGCAGGGGACTCGTTGAGAGTGGAAAGGTGAGGTCGATGCGATGCAGTCCGCCCGCGTGTCGCGCCCACCTCGCCACGTGGCGCTCTCGTGTGACGGACGGGTCAAGGGGACGAGCAGCGGCAGCACCGCCAGCTCGACAGCAATCGTCGCACAGAAAGGGGTGTCTCTCCTCGCGAGAATAAATCCTGGAGGGCGCCGGGCGGAGTACGTCCACTTAGCTTTCTCGCCAGACAACCCCATCCTCTTACCTTCGTCTCTCTCTCTCTCTCTCTCTCTCTCTCTCTCTGGCAGTGAAACGATTGCTCAGGTAGAGTCCCACTCCCCCCCCCTCCTTTCCCCCTGTCTCGCTGCCGTGGAATTAATTCGTCCGGCGCGCTGTTTCTTCGTTTAGAGGATAGGGGGTCCCCCACACCCGGGCGTGGCGGGGCGTGGCGGGGCGTGGCGGGGCGTGGCGGGGCGTGGCGAGTGGAAAAGGGTCCTGGCTGGCGTGGCGTAGAGGGGGGTAGGGGTGGCCCAATTCGTTTCCTGAAACTCTCCGGTCCAGAACGAATGACCTTGTGGACTTGTGAACCGTGCACATGGCGTCCACGACTGTGTCGCGTCAAGCCCCCCCAGCCCTCACCCCCGCCCTCTCTTTTCTCTCTCTTGCTCTCTTCCTCCCCCTCGCCCTCTTCCTGTTCCCGTCTCTCCCCCTCTCTCTCTCTAGCCCGGCACCATACACCCCTTTCATTCTTCGTTGCGGCTCGCTGGCCCTGCACAGTGGCCGGTACTTATTCATGAACAGGGCCGAGTGGCTGCGCGGCGCGGCGACCTTGCTTGCGGCCAAGCACGGCGAATTTTCCATTTTCCCTCCTCTTTAAAAACACCTTTTTTTTTACAGCCAGAAAAAGGAAGAAAAAAAGAACAAACACCAGACGCTTAAAATACCAAACAAAAAAAGTTGGAAAAAAATTGTTGGTCCGAGCGAGCACAACGAAGTCAATAGCGTGAAATACATTAGCCTAAATCTACTTTCGAGCCCAAGCCGGCCGGCGTGGTGGAGAGGGGAGGGGGAGGCGACTGAATCGCATTGGGTCTCTATTCATACTGCTCACCCCACCGGGCAGGGCGTACACACAACCACCCACACTCTCCTCTGTCCCCTTCCCTCCTTCTCTACCTATCTCTCTCCCGCCCGCTTCACACCCGAGATGTGTTTGGTGGGGCGCAGGGTAGAGGGTAGGGAGGAGAGAGGCCGTTGTGAAAGGGCACAGTGACAAATACACCCCCCATTGGCGATGTCCCCGCCCCTGCGCCCGCCCCTGCGCGCGCGCCGGCCCGGCCCGTCGCCCGTCCTTTCTGTGCGGTGATCTATCGCCCCGAAAACTCCCCGACCTTAATGACATTTGGAGCGCGTGGCGTGGCGTGGCGCCGCGCGGCGTGCTGCAGCCGGCTGATGCTGCCGGTCTCAGATAAAACGCCCATCACGAGGGCCTCATTAGAATGCGGCGGGGCGTATACCGCGTGACACGCGCGAGTGAGTGTGTGTGTGCGCGCGCACACAAAAGTTATTTCAAAAATAATCGTGCCGCCAGAAAACGCGAATGAAAAGGTTCAGACATACGTAGGATGTATGACATTTAACATGACGTTTTTTTTGTGTTATTTATGTTAGTTTGGTTTTTTGCTTTTTTTAAAGTCGTTTCAAAAGAGGTTGTCCCATAGTACTCGGGCAATTTTGTGAGATAGGCAGAGGACTCGCAACAGCAAAAGAGATGCTGTCGGGTGGGTGAGGGTCTGCCTGCACCTGTCCTGTGGCCGCGGCTGGCGCAGCGCAGCACTTTTGTCGCTTGCATACTGTCTGTCGCATCGGCTCGATACGTCCTCAGGAAATGAATCGACAACAGTTTGGAGCAGCAGAATTATGCACATCTCGGGTCCTCTAGTAGTTACGTCTGAGAGCACATCCTCTTGTGTTCACTCGATCCACGGTGAACATCTCAGAAAACTGTAGGCTCGGGTATGATATTTCATCAAAAGTCAACACCTTTTCATCGGACTAGCAGCTAACGTTGTGGGCCACCACCCTTCACCCTTCATGTGAATATTTATGTCATTCGTCCGGTTTTCTTCTTTGAAGATTATTTGTCACCCGCACTCTTAGCCCCCTCCTTTTCTCCACTCGACCCTGGAGCGACCCGCCACGCCCCGACCTCTGCGAGTCGCGCGAGAGGAAACCGGCCGGTCGTGGTCTGGAGCGCGGTGCTGGAGGACAACTTCTCCCCTTTTAATGAGAACAGCTTCTTTTTTGTTCCTCTCTCTCTCTCTCTCTCTCTCCCCCCCTCCTCGCACACTCTCTCCCACACTTCTTCCTCGCTCCCACCCACATCGTTTTATATTTATTTTATTTTTCCTCCCTGATTCGTGTGTTTGTGCGTGTCCGTCTCCGAGCGGAGCGCGCACAGGTCTGCTGCGGGCGACGCCCCGGACAGGTGGCGTTACAAAGCGCTGGAGCGCGTGGAAATGACACTGAGCTGTAACTCGACCCCCTCCCCCCCTCGCCTCCCTTAAAAAAATACAGGTCAAAAGAAATATGCAAGGAATGGGTCACAAATTAAACACCCTAGTATCCCAGAACTGCTGTACGACTGTCAGACAACAGTAGTAAAAAAACGGACGATCCGGTACGATGTACGAAAGGACAGAAATGATTCTATCGATGTGCTATCTTTTTTCCTCGGGACGAAAATCTTTATTCGCCAGCTATCGTAATGGAAGAGAAAAACCACTGTTGTGGATTTGAACAGGAATCGATAAAAATACAACAGAATGGTAGATAGTTTAAATTTGATAGACCAGCCACAACCGTATGACTGTGAAAAAGCTACATTACCATTGGATTTTCGTAATCGTCACAATAATTGGCCGATGAAAAAAATTACACTATGTGCGAATGTTTTGTGTTACTAGGGCACTATAAACGTGCTGCACTATCGAATGCGATCAGACGTTTCAGCTTCAGCATTTCGCCCACGTTTCGAGAGTGTTGGGGATTGTTGGGAGCGGAGACAGAGAAAGGCGAGGGATATGGATTTCAATAGCAATTTAATTTTTCATTTTCGCTGAGCTGCTGTTGTGCGGGGGTGTGGTTTAGCGGGGCGGGGCAGAGCGAGGCAGAGGCACCCCCGACCAGAGGCGGTCCGGCCCGCCCTGCTGTGAACTCGATACTCACTCCCCCCTCCCCCCCCCCTCTCCTCCCTCCTCCTCGCGCTATGGGCGCGCTGCCACAAAGCCGTGCGTGAAGAATGGTGTGTTTTCGTCGGGGCTTAACCCGGGGATTATGCCGGGGGATGAGGCATGGCTCCGCCCCACCTGGCGCCCGCCCGCCTGCCACCACCTGCAGCTGCACAGCTGCAAATGTGTCGTCCGTCGAGGCCAGTTATCCGCGAGCGCAGAAATATTCATCGGAGCCGCTGGCATACTCCTTTCTAAAAAAAGAAGAAAATAAAACGAACTGGTTGTTTTTTTGACACGGCTAGCAGGAACTGGCTGCTTGTTATTCTTTAAACGACTTTTCGCCGGTCGCTTAGGTCCTATATGCACTATCAAAGTTTCAAAGTTCTTCTACACATCATTTTATAATCGTATTTTATTAAAGTGTGTCCTTAGGAAATTTCCTTTTTTCTGCAATCAAATCAACACAACAATCAATGAAACATTTTAGAGGTTGAGAATAGAGTGCAACCCACCACTATACGCTGCGCACTTGTACTGTTCGTTTGCTGGCTGGCCTCGTGGCTGACGCAATGGGCGGGTGGGCTGGGGTGTGCCGCGACAGACAGTTTGTGCTGGACAGGGGGGTGGCCTGGCGGGCAGAGCGGGGGGGAGGGGAGTGTTTGCGAGTCCTGTGTACCGATACACAGCATCCTCCCACCCGCCACCGTCACGCTCTGTGCGAGCCGCGCCGAGCTGCGCGGGTCAGTTTATTGACAAAAATTATAGTTCTCCGTTAAAAGTTTCTCTTGTAATAACATAGGGCATTTGACGGATCATTTTTTGAAAATACACTGTGTTTTATAACCTTAGCTGTAAAAGCAAGTTACGTTACGACTGTACTTTGTAACTTAACTTTTACGCTGTAAAGTAGCCGTATTAGCTCCAATATCCTGATTTAGGGTAGTAATTTTACAACTGTTGCTAAAAATTAGTGGTTGGCTGCATCGTAAAAACGTATTTCAACCCCGTCTGCTGAAAAATTAACGCACAAATAGTTGTAAAATGACAGATTTTTTAGAACAGACTTGTGCTAAAACAAAAACGAACCGAAAAATACAGCCAAATATTATTTCCTGCATTTAAAAAAAATTGTTTCTTGTACTCTACGTTTTTATCTCGTTTTCCCCAGAATAGACTGGCGTATCCTTTTCGCTACCGCGCTGGCCACGCTCGCCTCTGCCGCGTGCGAATAAAGGCAAAAATTGTCGGGGCCTCTCTTCATTTGCGATAGCTGGCATTGGCAATAACTCGCTTCACCCTCCGCCCCGCCCCTTCATCTCTCTCTCTCTTTCTCTCTCCTCGCTCTGCCCCGTATACGCCTTTTCATCGCGTTCGCACTGCCCCACAAAACCGGGTCGAAACAAGTAACCATCGACGCTGCAGTTGGCCGGGCCCCGCGGCCCCGCCCCGCCCGTCCAGCGCAGTAGTCGTTGTGGGGAGGCGAACCCAATAAGTTTGGGAATGAG
>NW_026267244.1:781780-786499 GCF_000697945.3 Frankliniella occidentalis | reverse complement strand
CTCTCTCTCTCCGCGTAAACATTGGTGACAAGTGGGTGGGGCCAGATGGATGGGTAGATGGATGGGTGAATGTCGAGGGGGGCACGCTCGGCCACGCTTCGCCACGCTCCGCCACGCTCCGCCACGCTCCGCCACGCTCCGGCCGATGGCGTGCTCGCGCTTTACAAATGATTTGAGGCCCGAAATCGGAAATGGAATGTCACGGCCAGGTGGGGTGTTGCTCCACGTCGCTTGATGAATCGCCGTGAGTCGGTCGGGGCCTGGCGTGGCGGGGCGTGGTGGGGCGTGGCGGGGCGTGGTGTCCGCGCATTGCCGCCGGGGCACTAACCGAACGAACGAGCGTGTTGTCGCGAGGCGTGTTTCGGAAGGTTTTGTCCCCCCTTCCCCTGCACCGGAGGCTCCCACTCGCTTTCGCCGTCTCTCTCTCCTCTCAGTTCTCAGCTCTCGCCCCAGCCCCGGCCGCCCTCGCTTCTGTACGGAATCCGTTGTGAATACCCCCGTGCAAATTAGCATAGTTATCCCGAGTGGGATTTAGGCAACATATTGCCATGTTTTATTCTGCTGCTGCTGTTGTTCACTAAATGCAATTCGTCTAATTGCGCCCTATTATGCAAATTAGCCGAGCAGGATACAACAAGGGAGCCGCGGCGCGCGGGGGCCGGCTTGGCTGCTGCTTCTGCTCCTTCAGAGGGGATATTGAAAGCGTGCTTTCCTTCAAGGCTGCTTGAAATACGTGCTTGCTTTGCCTCTCCTTGTTCTTCGTTTATTTCTGCTTCTTCATCATCGCCGCCTTCTCTTTTTTCCTCTCTCTGGAAGCGTGACTTCAAAGCCCGGGAACTTTCCTTCTTCCGTAATGTGCCCCCTTGCCAACACACTGCCGCTCGCCACTCGCCAACGCCCGCGCACCTCGAGTGAGTTAGCCGCTGTGGACTGTCGTTTTCAAAGCTGACTTTGGGAATTGAAGAACCGCGGCCGGAGTCCGCGCTGCCCAACATAGGCTTCTGCTGGAAAACACTCTCTACAAATTAGTAGCGTGACATATTCGAGTCAACATCCCGACATTTAAAATTTACCAAGAACTCGCATGGCACATGCGTTGCGTATACATGTCACTCGTATGGGGCATACAAGACCAAAACGTATGAAACCTATGTCTGTCACACACACGGTACACACATTTTGAAAGTTTCACGGGCTCTTGAAATGAGAGCACCATTTCTGGTGTGATGTCATGGCTGTCGCTCACATTTCTAATGGAGGCATACATGTCTGAAACAGTTTGTCCTCCATTTGTTTGTGACATTTTGGTACACGACTTGGGGTATCGAGGACGATATTATGAGTGAGAGGGCGGAAGGGGAGGGGACGGACATCAAGAGTGTGCAGATGAAACTTTTAGGCAGAGCGTCGTGGGCGGGGCGGCGAGGCTGTCCTGCTCCTCATACTCTGACAGCTGAGCAGGCGCAAGGTAGAGAGGGGGCGAAAGAGCACGAGAAAAGGAGCCAAGGTGGGGGACGAGAGGGGGAAAAAATGTGTCGTCTGCTAGATCCGAGCCGCTCGCTGCGCCGTCACTTCTTGTCACTCAGCGGGGCTGCTCCGCGCCGGCTCCGCCGCTGGAGAGGCCTTGCCTACAGAGAAACCTGCAGCTCTCTGGCAGCGGGGCCCCTGCCTGTGTCCAGGCAGCCGCCACTCGGCAGTGCGCGGCAGGCAGAGAAAAAAAAATTAACGAAAAAATAAGGTAAACAGCGTGCCGCTGTAAGGTCGTCACCGCCGGCAGCGAGCTGCTGCTTGAAAGTTGAATTAATTTGAGCGCCAGGCCAGACGAGCCAGAGAGGGCTAAATGCCTCGGCTTTACTGATCCTAGCATCTTTTTCTTTTTTTTCATGTTATCAAGGTAGGGATGTCACGAGTGGCCGAAAGAGATAGAGTACATTGTTAATTATTACAAAGCCCCACGTATGTTAGTTAGCTCGTAAAATGCTTATTTGTGGTCGAGAACGAAAACACATTTCTCTCCTTTGTCTTCTGAGCGAAATTTTCACCACAACGGTCTGGAAAAGGTGGGAGGAGTTACATTTACGTTTAGTAAAACTTAACAGAAATTGCCCTTAAATGTTTCATCAGTCACAGTCGCACAAGGTTGTGGCTCTGTACGATTCTTACAGTGCTGGAAAAAGAGGGCAATGTTTCGAGTTCAGAAACCTGATCCGGAACGTCTGCGAGAAAGGAGGGAGGGGCGGTCGGGCTCAGCTATCGGCCGAGCTATTTTTGCAATCCTCGTACTTTTTCCCGCTCGAATCCAACGCAGCAGTCGGGTTTGAGGCGGAAAGAAGAAGAGGGTGAAGAAGCAGAAGAGCGCGGGAAAAGAAGAAGGGCTGCAGCGCAGCGAAGGATGTAAAAACAAAGTAGGGCGGCCGTGGTGGGAGGGGAGGGTGGTGCAGAGAGGACAGGGTAGAGGAAGGGCGAGAGAGAGAGAGAGAGAGAGAGAGAGAGAGAGAGAGAGAGAGAGAGAGAGAGAGAGAGGAGAGATGACGTGGAAGGGAAGGCCGAGGAGGTAAGGAACACGGCCAACTTGTGAATTCCCCAAGCGGTATGCTGTAAAGCAGTAAACCAGCTTTCGCCGCACAAACGCTACGCAACCGCTTCCCCTCTGCCGGCTTCCCCTCCTGTACTCTCTCTCTCCTCTCTGTCTCTGTCGCTGTGTCTCTCCCTTCTCCTTCTTCTCCGGAGAGGCCGTTGTGTTCTTCCAGGAGGCCAGCTCCGGCCCCGGGGCAGAGCAGTGCAGAGCAGCGCCTGGGGAGGTGTCGCAGCCAATGTCATCGCAGGTTGTATTGCCGGGGAGCGTGTTCGTCACCGCCCCGCGGCCACTGAGCGCAGGGCCCGGCCGGGGCGAGGAGGTGGCCGACCTCCCCCGGCACGGCCCGGAGTGGATGGTAAAAACACCTGTTTGTGTGAGCGCGGCAAACCTCTCTCGCCAAACCGCAGAGTGAATGAAAGCACTTCCAAAGGCAAATCCCCTCTTTTTTTAAATTTATACCTGACGCTCTTTAGAGTGACGGAGAGACAGAGAGAGAATGTGTGTGCACGCGCAGGGGGTGTGAGGATTACGAACGAGAGCTGACTTCGAGCAAGCGAATTAAAGCAGGTAAAAAGTCATTGAAGATGCATTCAAGCTAAGTACATTTCTTGTATTTTTTTGCTTGTCTCGTCTCGCGCAGCTGCGTTCTCGCGCTGCACGACGCGCCAAAAAGGCTTTCTTTGTTGGGGTCTTATTACTGTTTAGCAATGTAGATAGGGTTCTTGATGGCCGTGGCTGTATGCTGATGGCCGGGGGTGTTTAGCTGGCATTAACGGTCCGCCCGCCCGCGCAGCCGCGCCGCGCCACGCCGCGCAGTGCCACGCGAATTCGCGATTCGCAAAACAATTTCATTCCCTTCAATTATTTGTCCCACTGGGCCCCAGCCCGGCCTTCCTCGCACAGCCGCGCCACGCCGCGAAAAGTCAACCAGCCGGTACAAAGTGCGGGGGGCAGGGGGGCCTGCAGGGCAGCGGGGGGCGTCGGCCTGGCCCGTTCAGTTTCGGGGATCAAACATAAAAGAATCAATCTTAGGGGGGAAATACGAAAAGGAGGAAAAGGAAAGATTGACTGGGGGCGCAGTGGGATTTCTCTCTCTCCCTCTCCTTCTCTCTTATTTTGCGCTCGCTCTCCCACGTTTTGATCTTACTGCCACTCCACCACTGCTACTATAGCCATCCCTCTCCATCTCACGCGCGGCGTCTCTCCTCTCTCTCTCTCTCTCTCTCTCTTTCTCTCTCACACTCTTCCTCCCGTCGGCTTTAGCCCGTGTCCCTGGACCAGATTTGCGAGTTCCAACGGCAGCAGCAGCGAGGAGCCCTAGTAAGCGCTCCTCTCGCTTCACGGGATTTAAATTTCAAATTTAAACATCATGTATGGTTGATATCGCGGTGCGTGTGCGAGAGTTAGTGGGCGAATGCATGCGTAGGCGCGCGCCCGTGTGTGTGGGTGAGTGTGACTGAAGCAGAGAACGAGAGACAGGAGGGTTGGGAATAGGAGGCTGAGAAACCGCCCACTGCTGCTTCTGCGAAAGGGTGTGCAACGCAAGGAAAACGTATAGCGTCCGCATCTTGTGTATGACAAGAGAGAGACGGTATGCACACGTTAAGTTGAGAAAATAGCGCACCAGCCAGGTTTCCTTCAATGTTAAAACTATTGAGATAAAAGCGGACGAGTGGTGAGGGGAAGGGGGAGGTGTGGGGTAGGGGTGATTAGCTCGGAGATTAAGATTACGCAGTCCACAGCAGAGTGTGCGTGCGAGTGTGACATCCCTGTTGTGGCGGGCGGGGCGGGGCTGCATGTGTGGAGCGGAGCGACTGGAACAATGGAGGATGGAACTTCATAACGACGCCACATAAGGGAATGCAGAGTAGGTGCTTGCCGGGCCGGGCCCGGGCCGCGCCGCGCCCCCACGGGGGCCCACGGAGCTCACACACCGCCGCGCCTCGGAACGCCTCTAGGACTAGGAACGCCTTGCCACGCCCCGCCCCGCCCCGCGCCGCCTCGCTTCTCGCCGGGGCCGGAGCGCCCCCCCCCCTCCCGCGGAAAGCACTCAGCACTTGAGAATGACTTGGCGAAGGCCGTGGGGGGGATATGGCGCCGTGCGGCTGCCGTACGTTCAATGATAACAACGGGTGAGGGGG
>NW_026267244.1:780020-781715 GCF_000697945.3 Frankliniella occidentalis | reverse complement strand
CAAAATACACGTGAAAGCGCTGCCATCAACAACTGACACCGTCGAATCGATGAGCCAATTACTTCCTAAGGAGTAAAACAATCATAAACTCGTTTTTGTTGCAGGATTGTTTTTTACCGCAGACCGCAGTAGATTTTTAGAGTTGTTTTGTGCGATCAAAGACGTAACCGCAGCCGCTTTGGCGAGCCTCCCACGCAGACAGAACTGGGTGCCGCCACCCTCTTGCACGCCCACTGCTGCTCCTGCTGCTTGGTCCGGGTGGACCTCGGGGTGGACGGCAGTATTCTAAACTTTTTAGGGTTTTTGCACCAGAAGAAAAGAGAGAGAGAAGCGAGTGATACTAAGCTGGAAAGCGGGGAGAAAAAGGGGTAGTCAGGGAGATGTTTCGTGACTCTAAACCTCCTGCCATCATGCCTCCAAAACTGTGTGAGCGTCCGGCATGAGCTACGCAAAATTTTAAGTTTTAAAATTACACATGTTGTAAACTCTTTTCGTGTTTTTCCATCTCTGCCACGACTTGATCGATATGATATCCGCGCACGGTCTACCGCTCATCTGACACAAAGGGAGGAGGAGGTGGGGAGGGGGGGACAGTGGTGGTGCACCGCTGTGGAGGTCATGTCTTTGCGCACCACCTGTTCAAGAAACTTGCCTCCATCAGATGCGTCTCCTCAGTCACCCTCGGCGTGGACCCCTGCCCCCTGCCCCCTTCCTCACTCCCTCCCCTTCCTCGTCAAAAGGCCCTGCTGCTGCGCCTGGATGAAATAGCAGTAGGCTAATGGGGACGCAGGCTCCTGCCCGGGCTCCTGCCCCGCGGCCAGCCCCGCCCCGCCCCGCCCCGCCCGGGCCCAAGGGTTGTTGGCAAGAAGTTCCCCCCGGCCCGGCCAGCCCTGGGCCGGCCCTGGACCCCTCTAAAGAGAGCGGGGCCAGAGCCAAACAGGACTCAGCCCGGCTCAGCCAAGTCCGCGGGGTAAGGATACAGAGCAGACAGCCCGGCCCAGCGGCTCAGCCCGCCACTGCACGCCGACGAGGCGAAGCAGGCAAAGCGAGACTGTTTACCTTCTGTCGCGTAAGTCGCGGCCCGACGGAAGTTGTCCAAACCTGGAGCGGATTACGCCCGCGTCTGCAGAATAAAACACTCGATTTCCGTTTTATGGCTGTGATAAGTAGTTTCTTTTTAATACGGAGGTGAAACACCCCAAAATACAAAAGAGTTACTCACCTCTACTGTAATGTAGAGTTACTCTCACTAAAATAAATGAAGATGTTAAAAACTCGTGTCTTTGGCAGTTTTAATGCCTTTGTAAAGGCACAAAACCCTTAACAGCTGTGACAGGTGGTGAAAAATCGGCGCCAGGGTAGAAATCTGACACTGTTTGTGCGCAAGAGCCCCGCAGCCCCGCACGACAGTATGCTCTGGTGGAGCACGGCCGGGATGGCGCAGTTGCGGAGGTGAGGGCCGGTAGCGCGGCGGGGCGGCAGGGGCCGGTCGTTGGTGCCGTCCCGCCCCGTCGCATATCGGTGGCCAAACAGCTCGCTCTGCTTATCTTGGCCCTGTTCGAGTCCCGAACCCCGCACCGGCGCAAAGGGCTGCGGAGCGGCGGCGGGGGCCAGCGGCAGCGCCAGCGTGGGGACAACTCGCATAAATTTGTTTGGCTTTTTGCGGCGATAGAGCAGCGAGAGGAGAGAGGGGGC
>NW_026267244.1:770538-779970 GCF_000697945.3 Frankliniella occidentalis | reverse complement strand
GCCACTGCGCGGTCTATTGTCAGTCAGCTCCCGCGGATGCTGGACCGAAGCCCACTTCCTGGACCTGACAGCGCGCCCGCCCTGCGACCTGCCGCGGGGGGGCCATTAGACGGCGTGCGCTGCGCATTCTAGCGGGGAGGGTGCTCGTTCATCCCCCCGTTGCCGCCACCACGCCACACCAACGCGAGGCCGAGGCCAGTGCTGGCCCGACCCTACCCGACCTCCCCGTGTGAACGTGTTTTGTTCAAAGAGGGACGACGCTCAAAGAAACTAGGAGAGAGCAAGAGAGAGCGAGTCCGGGCGCTCTTTTTAATCCGATGGGCCGTGTGCCGCAGCGGCCCGCCCGGCGGCGGCCCGCGCCCCTCCTAGCGGGGTCTTTCACTCCACTTCCAGTGAATATCCAAGGCAACAAGGCCGTCCCGGAGGGGGCGGGGGCGGCGAGGGGGCGAATGCAGTGTTGATGCTCTAGGCAGGCGGGGCCGCCCGCCCGGGCGGCTCATGGCAGTGGAAGGTCGTGAAAACAGCCGTTGGAAACCCCTTCCCCAGGAGGGCCCGGCCCGCCCTCGGCTGGCCCGCCCCCGGCCCGCCCCCCGACGAGCCCCAGGGTCCCAGCCCAGCGCGCTGCCTGGCTGCCCTATGCCGTTCCGCCGCACCTTCAAACAGTCACCGGGAATAGTCCGCTCAGCCATGCCCTGCCCCTGCCGTGCCCGGCCCCTATGAGCTGGCACAAACGCGCAGACACTTTTTACTAACTACAAAAAAAAAAACATATACTCGTCAGGCAAGGCGCTCTAGCGAAGTATACCCCCGTGGCGTCGTCGCAAACGTTGTTTTTCGTTTTAAATATTAAACAAATAAAGCTGCACTTCATGCACTTCATGGTGTCGGTCCCCAACAGGCGCTATGACCCCGCTGTTCGCCGCTCCCCTGCTCTTTTTGAAGGTCACTGTACTTGGAGCACTCCCTTGTTGTCGATCCCCCCACCCCACCCCCTTTTCTCCTCCTGTGCCGCCGCCGGGGCCTGGCTTGGCAATTCTCGCCGCGCTGAGGCGCATCCCCATCGTTAGCGCGGCGGAGAGAGCGGGAGTGCCGTCTGAAAAACGGTTTGAATTCACCGCAAAAAAAAGGCAAGGGAAAGACAAAAGCGGCGGCACTGGCAGCACCAGCCGGCTGCGCATCGCATGGGAAGTCGGTGCAAACCTTAAAAAAGAAAAAAAAAACATGGTGAGCTTACTTGGTCGAATGTGTGAACCGTAACTTACCGCAACCTACGTTAACATATACCGTATTTTTTAATTTTCTTGTTATCCAGGAAGGGTAAGCCCGAAGCCTCAGGGGTGTCCCTTTCTGTCCCCAAAGTAAGGAAGGAAGGCTAGTGCCAGGACGCCATGGTGACTGCGGTGAGCGAGGAAGGGAGAGTGGCGAGGGTCGCACGCTGGAGGCTCGGGTGGAGGGACTCGGAGGAGGGGGAGGGTCCCCGCCATCACAGGGAGGAGGAGGGACCCTCAGCACTGATAGCGAGAAACTCACGGGCTATTGTGAACAAGTGGCGAGCCTCTCTGTGGGGCGCGCCGCGCGACTTGTGCTCGACTCTGAGCGGCCGGGGCGGGCCGGGAGGAGGGGGTAGGGGGTGGGGAGTTCGTCGACTTCTCATAGCAGTATAGCGGGCCCGGCAGAGCCTCGGGGGAGACATATTTACTACCCCCGCCGCCCCCATCATCACCGTTCGCCCAGGAACCGTCTCCGCACACACCCCTATCTTGTTCCTTTCCGCCTAAAGTTTGATGTATTCTACAAAGATTCTAAATTTAAGTTTGACTTTTTAAAACAACAAGGTGTCATTTTTGGAAAATACCTTTTCCAATGATATAATGTGCTTTGTATCCGGAAAATGTCTGTGTGTTATCTGAATCACAAGATTTTAACGACTCGTGAGCTAGAATTTCGTCGGGAACTGTTCTGCAACAGCAGACGACACTGCTGTGACGCGACCATGAGAGGCCACCTGGGCCTGAACAGAACCCATCTCACAGATAGCGCCATTTTTCATCCGCCCAAATAGAAAAGTATTCGCCGGGCAGGAGCAAGCTAGGTATGACCGGTGTGCAAATGTTGCGTTGCAACTGCTCATTCCGTTAATCCTGCAGCTTATAAGGTTGTCTGACCAAATACCGGCAAATGCATTGAAGTTTCAAACGCGTTTTTTCAAATGTTCAACATTTGTAGGATTAAAACCCCCGAAAAAGCTTTCTACCCCTAATTCCACTTAAGTCACCATTTTGGGCTACTGGGAAAGACATTCTAAAAAAGAAGGTGAGATCGTGGCGACCGCAAGAAGTAGGGCCTCAAGTAGCGCGCTGGTGGGCAAAAGTGAGGAAATAAAGCGTGAAAAGGACCGTGAAGATGAAAGTGCGGTGTCGGAGGAGGCATGGGGGACGGGGTGGAGTAGAGCGGCTCGAGGGAGCGTTTCGCATCAGTATGCCGGAGCAGAGGGAGGCGGGAGGCACACGGGAGTGCCAGTGGTTGTCACCTCGCCGATTGAGAGCGCGCCCCGCCCCGCCCCGCCACTGCGCGGTCTATTGTCAGTCAGCTCCCGCGGATGCTGGACCGAAGCCCACTTCCTGGACCTGACAGCGCGCCCGCCCTGCGACCTGCCGCCACCCTAACTCGCCGTACTGTACTACCATGTCATGTGAGCGCGAATGATAAACGCTTTCAAGAGAGCAACACACACTCACGCCGTGTTGATGCAATGCACTCCAGCGAATCAGCGCATATTTTTTATTTGTTCATGTGTTGCCGTGTACTTGAAAAGTGAGCGTGCTGCGTGGTCACTCTCTGCCTGTTGCATCAGAGGAAACCAGCATTCTGCATTTCCCCATGGGTGCAGCCACACTGAAAAAATCGAATAGCAAAACGATCACGTCCTGATTTCCAAGCTGTTCGAGTAAAACCAACCGACCTCGGCGAATCCACGGGTATGGCTACCTGAGATATATTTTTTGCCCTCCCGAACAGAGCTTGGGAAACCAGGAGGTCGTTTTTACCGTGTGTGCAACCTGCTCGCTAGGCCTGAAATATTCAGCAGGGTTGAGAGGGAAAGGTACTTGTCTTCGCGCGCCTGTCCAGTAACTCCTCCCCTCGCCCCCATTTCATCTCCTCTCCATCGTTTTGTTTTCTCTCGCCGTATTATGGAGAGAGTAAGGAAGAGCGAGAAGGAGCGAGGCTGAGGGACGGGGCTCCTTGGTCGCTCTGGGGGAGGGAGAGAGGGGCAGGATGCAATATGCATAAACGCGGACACGGGTCCCTGTGGCCTGCTAAGTGCCCGAATCCCGATCCCCCAGGGCGAGAGGGGCGCGGGACCGGGACTGCGTCCGGAGGCTGGATCCTGGGCCCCGCTGGCCTCCAGAGCACCGCCGCCGCCGTTTCGGATGCTGAGCTGGCTCCGGGTCTATCGCGGCGTCCCGATCGAAAGGAGGCGAGCCGCGCTGTGCTTCCGGGCACAGGCCCGCCTGCCTCTTTTGTACCCCATCACCCCTTCTCCATAAAGCGATCCACCCGGCCGTGGCGTGGCGAGGCGTGCCGGGGTGTTTGCTGTCTGCCGGATGAGCCAGGGGATTCCAACAGAGGTTTGTCGTCTTGCGTCGCGCGGAAAGCCGGCGAAACACGCGTAAAATAAAGGAAAGCGAGCCCCCCTCCCCTTTCCACTTCGCACACACACGTACTCAAGCACGTGTGTTGTTTTTTTTTTCATACGAAATTGGCGAAGTCTGTTAGGGTGTTTTTTTCTGCGCAGCATACCACAAACGCCGCCGCCAGGACGTTGTGTGTCCCACGATGTGTGTGTGTGTGTGAGGGGGGGGGGGTGGCCGCCACGCCACGAAAACTGGCTTATCACGGGACACAATACGGCGTTGCCGCCGCCGACCAGGAGCCAAGTCGGATGGCAAAAACTACTACTCTGAGGGGCTTAGATGGCGTGTTGCCCCGGGGTAGAGTGGGGCACTGGCGGGGTAGAGAGTGGGGCCAAGTGGGGTAAGGAGGCTAGAGTGGAGTGGAGCGGGGTGTTGTGGAGCTTGCGGCTGCAGAGCGGCGCTTGGATCACGGCCACAAGACTGCGGCCGGGGAGACAAGTAAGGGAGACGAAGGCGGAGGGGTGGGCAGGGGGAGGACGACTGCGCGGCGAGGAGGAGACAAGGACAGATGTCGGGATCGGGGTAGTAAGACAGCGCGGCAGGCGGCGGCTCTGGGGGAAGGGAGGGGGGAGCCAGTAAGGATAAGCCCGATAATTTGAACAATGAGGCTGCAACAATTTAAAGGCCTAACAGGCAGCTTGCCCTGGTTGGCCTTCTTGGGCGTATACCCCCTCTCCCTTACCACCACCCCCCCCCCTCTCTTCCCCCAAATGCTAGCTAAAAAGGGGGGAAATAAAACAAGACAAAGAACAAAACGAAATATGGGTTGGAAACAAAGGGATGGATTTAGTGAATGAGCGGGGCGCCTGAGAGGCTCTTGGGTTTACTATACCTGTTTGTTTAATCGGTGGCTTTTGAGAAACGCGTGATAAAACAGTACAGAATATAAGGAGAATAAAAGATACAAGTTCTGGCAGCAGCGTGTGTGTGGTGTGTGCTCCGGACGGTTCCAGGGGGCGGCGCTGCGAGGGCCTGCGTAGCGACCGAGCGCTCCCCTTTAACCGAGGCGGCATCACTGTCCCCTTTAGGCTGTGCTCCTCCACGTCCTCTTCCTCCTCTTTCGCTCCCTTTCTGTCGCTCTCTCTGCCCTCTCCCTCCTTTCTCTTCTTTCCCCTTCCCCACCCCGCTACGCCTTGCCACACCGCCTTTGCATCTGAGGTGCCATATCTTCATTACGGGACAAACTCTCCACAAAGCACCTGCCTTCCGCACAGCCCTGCTCCAATCATTATCCAGCCGTCCTGCCTACCGCCCCCGCACCACCCGACCCCGCTCCACCCCCCATACCCGCTTCCCGGCACACCCAGGACCCCGCGGCAGACCTGGAAACCCAGAAGCAGCACCGAGGCAGTCCCCTAGAAAGCCGTTTCACTCAACCCAGAAATGAAGAAAAAAAGAAAACGAACACACGTAAAAGAAATATAAATTAGAAAACAGACGAAAACAAACAACAAAACAACATTTTTCTTGGTCGCATTTGAACTGCAAACCTGACGGGCCACGGCGTGCAGCTCGCGCTCATATGTCACTCAGCGCCCGACAACACTTTGGGTGACAAGCAGCTTTATTTGCATTTCAATCCGGTTGGTGGGGTGCGGGGGGCTGAAGCGGGGCGGGGCGGTCGGCAGCGGCACACTTCTCTTTGAGGCCGCGCGCGCGGGCGCCCGGTAATGCGGCCCAGGTAGCAGGCGGCAACGCCGGGGGTTTTATTGCGGGATTAACACAGCGACAAGCACGTGGCAAAAGGAAGCGATAAACTGTAAAACATTCTGATAATAGCAAGGCGTCCGCGCGAACCGCTCCTCATGCCGTTTTGTTTTGTGTGTTGTATTTTTTTTATCCGCCAAATTTTTTTGTATGTGTTGTTACATTTTTTCAAAGCGTAGGCCTATAGCCCCGCCCTCGGTTTGCGCCCGCTCTAAGAACAGCCCCCACTACCCCTCGACTGCCCCTTATTTCTCTCTCTCTTTCTCTCTCTCGCTCCCCATTGCTCGGCTCGCAGCCCCGCCCGCACCCCGCAGCTCGCTCGGCGCCAAGTACCCAAGATAAAAATTTAAATGCGCCTCTGCTGGCCGGGTAGGATGGCGGCCCCTTCGGGAGGGGTTCCGTCCGCATCCCCCAGGGTTGAATGAGGAGAGAGCCCCCGCCTTGGAACGAACTGAGTCAAGCATTAATCCGGGTCCCACACAATTTCATCGTGCATGCTTCTTAAAGCGATGTATTCATTTTGTCCTCTGCCTTCAAAACCACGATGTGGTTGATTACGGTGTTAGGCTGTCCGGCCCGTAGCTGGCTAAAAGATGGCCACGAAATGACGGCACATTTGCAGTTCCAGAAGAGCCGCCAGGTGGGTGCTGGCGTCGACCGTAGCCGGGCGAAGGAAGGTGGGAGGCGGCGGGAGCGGTGCCCCGCCCCACTCGTCTCACCCTTCTGCCCTCACACGGCATCGGTCGTCGCCAGCGCACCTGGCGGGGCTCTTCTAGAACTACGAATGTGCCGTCAGTCCTCAGATACCTCAGAACCGCGTCACCGTATTCACTACATCGTGTTCAAAACAAAACAAAACGTCGGTTTTCATACAATGCACCCGCTCGGAACTTGCTAGCTCGTCATACGTGATGAAGTTTTGCGATTTCTGTAGAAATGTGGTCCTCATGTTTAAATGGAAACGCGCGACGCCCACCGTACTACCGGATGGTGCTTGTCATGTCACTCCCTGTTCGCGAACTGCAGGCGGGCGCCCGCCCAGTGCTGCTCGTCCCACCCCCCCCCCTGCTCGCGCTCGTAATTCTACAACGAGTGGGAATACTGGATGAGCGCCGAGCCCGGGCCGCGGGCGGGCGAGTGGCTGTGTAAACGAAGAGTTTTACAAGCCGTTCAGTTTGATGAATGGAGTCGCGTTGGGGGGTACGTCCACCGCTCGCGCGCGCGCCGGGACCGTACCGCCAGAAATACTTGCAGAAGTTACGGGCGGGTGCGGCGAAAGGCTGTGCCGCTGTACTACTGTGCAGTGAGCCGCGGGGCCGGGAGAGAGCGACACGAACACAACCGGCCCGACCCGACCCCGACAATCGCTCACGGCAGTAAAAATGTAAAGCGGCGCGAAATTACTCTCCCTTCAGAGACAGACACGGCACTGCACTAAATGCAAGCCCCCCGCGCGCGCACGACTGGAAAGTTCAATAAGTACCGGAATGAGGGTCGTTGGTCGTTCTGAAGGTACGCCAGATCGAATGGTGATACTGCGCGCCTGACGAGCGCTGGGTAGGCACGCCCGCCGCGCACCGCTGTCCGCGCGCGGTCTACCGCCCAGGCTGACTCCAGCACGGCCGGCAGTTTTACACCAGTCTCGTTTCCTGTAAGGCCGCTACTGCTACTCAAATTACGGCAACGGCGGAAAAGATCTGTAGTGTACTGACTGTGCTGTGTTTTCTTTTGTTGTTTCTCCGACAAGCACACCCTATCCACCCATACCCTGCAACAGCTGTGCAGAAAAGCCCCCTCCTCCCCGAATTGAGTGGTAATGAGCACAAAAATACTCTGCTCGGCAGCTCGGCACGGTGTGAGAGAGACAGGGAGGCGGAGAGAGAGAGAGAGAGAGAGAGAGAGAGAGAGAGATGAAGAGGGAGAAAGTGGCTGGGCCTCGCGACTGCTTGAGGTGAGCGTAGGGGAGGGGCTCGCCTGCTGAAGGATGGTCGGCGTCGCTTCTTCAACATTCAGCGCAGCCGGGGCCGGCTGCAGCAGGTGTGCGTCTGGTGGACCGTGACGTGTGAAGAAATCCCGCGTGTTACCATAAAGTGGATACGAGGCGAGGAGGGGGCGCTTCAACCCCTTCCACCACTCCCCACATCCCATACGGCCAGGCCTCACGGCGCACGATTCTGTCTCCTCTCTCTCCGACAGATAGACCAAAAAGAACAAAACAAAACAAAAAACTTGCAAACTTATTGAATGCAGAAGGGCAGTCACCCTACTCCTCTCGCTTACTCTCGAGGAGAGGAGAAACATGGACGACAGACGGTGCGGCGGCACCAACGAACTGATTTTTCTGCAACACGCAGACGAGAAAGTCAAGAGTTCGACATACCCGATCCCCCTCTCTCTTCCTCTTGCTCCCTCTCTGGATGAGTGTGTGTACGCAATCTGCACAAAAGCGTCTTGCCTGGTGCGACTTCGAATCGACATCCCCCTTCTCCTCTCTTCACACTGCGGCCCTGCCTTCTGCAACGCCTCAAGCCCTGCTCTCCCCTTCTCCTCTCGCCCCCTTTCGCGAAATTCCCTGGCAGATGATGATGGCTCGTCATCCCATTCACAAGGGGCCCTAAGTGGTTATAGCGGCTGGGGTAACGTTATTGAGTGACGGAACAGCAGCGCGGCGGCTGGGCTGGCGCGCTCGCTCCAGGCGCGCTCTGGCGGCGAGGGCCATCACCAACACATTCACTCCATTCAGCCGCAGCCATCGCCCTGGGCTGGGCGCAGGGCGCGGGGCGCAGGGCGGCGCAGGGGAGGGGGAGAGCTGCCAGGCAGCAACAGATTATCAAGCCTTGTTCCGGAGGTGGAGGCCTGGCAGGGGAGGTCAGGGCAGGGTGGTGGTGGGGCGGACAGGGGGGAGCGGACGAGGAGAAAGCCAAAAGCCCAGGCTGGCGCGTCACTTTTACCACCTCAAACGGGGACCACGACCCGAAGCGTCTGCTCAGGAAGCGCGGAGCGGGGGTGCGGCCACCCTGCCCACCCTGCCCCACCCCCTTCCACCCCATCCCGCTCGCCAACCCCTGACGCCTCACAAAGCAGATCCCATTGTGATGCTGGCGCGGTACAAAACCAAAGCGCGGCATTGATTTGGCTTGGGCGAGGGGCAGGGCAGGACGGGGCGTGGCAGGGCCGGGCAGAGCGGGGCGGGGCCCTGCCGGCAGAGGGCGCTCAAAGAGAGCGTTGTTGGTAGATGGGGGCCGCCGCGGCCTCGACGGAGGGAGAGTTTTATAAACGAAGGGTGATGCAGCTGCACAAATGATGATGTAACCAGCTCGATCTATGGTGCAAGGCAAGGTCTCGTTCTCCCAACAATGTTTCCTCGACCAAAGGTTGCAATGATAGTACATCTTAATGTTCTCTGTCATGTTGGTTGTGACAACCAAATACTTGTTTCTGGAATTAAAATTAGTTGACCGGAAGTCAACTGGGGAAACCAGTGACGCACCTTTCGCGACTTTTCGTCGCTGAGACTCCGCACTCAGGTTTATGTAATGTAACCAACGTTTATTGTCCTCGCGTGGACTGAAAATACTAGATGCCGTGTTGGTCCATCGCCTATTGCGGCAGTAGAAATATTTTCTCTCTAGTATCACACGTGATATATAGTTACCTGTTAAAACAGTCTACAAAACAGAGAAAATCGCGAGATTTGGAAGGTAGTAGTGAGAATCGAACACATTCGAGGTTACCTGAGCCTCAGACCCCGCGTCCCCTCCCTCTCACCCTGCTTGCTGTAACACGATCTTGATCTCCGCCTCCTCTCTGCCGGTTGCGCAGGTCGCGCGTTGTGTCCGTGGGGCGCCAGGCTCAGCCCCTTCTCTGCCTCTCCCTCGCCGCGTCCCCTCGTACACACGCGCACACACCAGCCAGTCTCATTTTAATTTAGATATGTAAATAGGGCGTTATGCTCGCAGGGTGTTTCTATACGTGTGTTGCGGCGTTGCTGCTCTCGTTGTTGTCTGTGGAAGTTTTCGTCCCCCCCCCC
>NW_026267244.1:759743-763868 GCF_000697945.3 Frankliniella occidentalis | reverse complement strand
GGAGAAAACGTAAATAAAAACACTTCACTTCTTCAAGAAGGAGGCAGCAGTAGCAGTCCCGTGCACGTCCTTCAAACTGAATTTTGATTGCAAACGGATAATCGTGTAGAAAAAATTCCATTTAGGGGGAGGTGAACAAGAAAAAGATAACGAACGGGTAAAAGCACTTCCTACTGAGGAAACTTGCCCTACATCCACTTCATCCTGCGCCCCGTTGCGATCAGCATCTTCCTCGTCCATAATTTCTCTAAAAAAAGGTCCACGTACTACTCTTACTGGAGCGTAGCGTAAAAGTATGTGTGCGTGCAATAAAGGAAAGTCATACACCGGCATTTCTTAAAGCTGTGAACAAAATAACAAACGAACGGAGGGTACAGTAATAAGAGCAACACACATTTCAGAATTGCCAAACCACTCTCCCCTTCGCCGCCGTGCGTGCCCGGCGGCACACTCTCCGCAGTACAGCGGCGCACACTCGCAGCGCACCGCGTGCTTTCCGCGACTAGTTGTATAATTTTGACGGCATTTGCAACACGGCGGTACGGTGTGGGTCCGGCCGTGCTGCTGCCCGGCGGTGGCCCGGCGGTGGCCCGGCGGTGGCCCCACCCAGGCAAATGAGTTTGGTCCGTGTACACAGGTGTGTACAACTTGGGCCCGCTCGGCTAACAGTACTTTATCACGGCACGCTGGATCTCTCTATATTTCCCGCCGCAGAAAACATCTCGGCGGCGGGAAAATACGAAACAGAGCGGCGGCCAAGGTCGCGGGGATAGGAAGAGAAAAGGGAGAGGTTTTGTCTTTATTTTCTTTCCTGTCTCCCCCGCACTCTCTCGCTCTCGCCCGCGCTGAGGTTCGCGCTTTCTCTCCTTCTGCCTGCCTGCCTGTGCGCTCGCAGGCGTTTGATTTCTCTTTGACGGGCAGCCGAGGCAGGCGGCCCGGCCCCGCCCCGCCCCGGAGCGGCAGCAGCAGGAGGTGGCCCGCTAAAAGGAGGCCCACCACGCCCCCAAAAGCGACGCAGCGGCAGAACGAGTTTGTTGTTGTTTTCATAAGCAGTTCTCAAGCGTTCACCCTCGGGGCTATAAGGTAGACTGTATTGTGAGGAAGAAAGGGGGCAGGGGGAATCCACAACAAGAAGGTGGTGCAGGCCGGCCGCGCGCCGCTGCGCCGCGAAGCCCGAGGAGAGGGCGATATCCCTCCGGGAATACAGGAAAAGGTGCCCAACAGTAACTACTTCCTCGGCACGTGAGCGCGCCGGGATCCCGCCATTGACCTCCCTGGAGAGCGACCCGGTGGTGGCGGGGACCTGGACGTGGACGATAAACATATTTCCCGGCCAGTATAGGTTCCTTTGCATGGAGCTGACAGCTACCAAGTATGCGTGCTAGTGGCTAGGTGCGATAAAGAGGGGTACCCTACCCAACCCAGAAGACTTTAGACCACCATTCAAACTCATAGGGTCCCCGCGATATTTTTACCCCAGGGGTTACAAAAACTTCTGGTAGACAGTCTAGGGAACTATCTTAAAATCATTGTAGCCCTACGAGCCGTGATGGTACCCCATGTGCGCTCCTTGGTAAACATGTGTACCGTCGCTGCCAAGGCCGGCCGGGTCGGGCCTGGCCTCGGGCCTGGCGGAGGCGAGGTGCCCGGGGCGCGACACTGTGCCCGTGGTGTACAGCAGCAGCCTTGTCTCTGATTGGCCGCCCGGGGGCGAGGCGGGGCGCGGAGGAGGCTGCTGCTCGTCGCGGCCAGGAAATAGCATGCAGCAACTTTGATGAAATCCCACAAGTGCGCAAGGCAGTCATAGCTGAGCTCGGCCCGGCCCTGTGTGTAACGCGCATGCCATGAGATTGTGCGGGGTGTGGTAGGGCGTGGCGGGGTGGGGCGGGGCGTTCCGGGGGGCGTGGTGGTGCGGCCCCGCAACCCCTCCGTATCCCATTGCCCCCGGGCGGAGTGGGAAGGAACTATCCCGCGGAGAACAGCGCGACGGCACGTCCTTGAGGGGCAACAGCGGCGTCCTGCGGGGAGCGGGGCGACGTCCCGCGAGTGGAGGACTCGGAGCAGGCTCCTCGGCGCTGTGCTTAGTAGTGATCGGCCGTAAGGAGCGAAAACAAAGTTTAAATCATGATGGATACGCCCTATAAAAACTCCCCCTACTTTTCTTATCCCCAGCTTGAATTACGTCGCCCTTATACTCTCATCCAAAATCTCGTTATCCCAACGGGCTTCGCGTAGTTTTCATCGTCATCGAGCTTTTTAATGGAAATTAATTTTTGGGCAGCCAGAGGCGCCGCGATACGCTTGCGCAGGGCACGGGCAGCCCGTTTCCGTTATTCCATTTTGAGACGACAGTTTACGGCACCCCGGTACCAACTAATAACACCCATTTCATAAAACTCGAGAGAGAGAGAGAGAGGGGGGGCGGGGGTAGGAGGGGCGGCTGCACCCTGCTCAATCTGAACGCAGGACTGAAGCGAGCAAGTTGTTAAATTTGGAATGGGGGTGATGCAAACTTATCCGCGTGACGAATAGGGCGGCCGCACTGAAGAATGCCGCTCCACTTCCGGCATACATCACGGCCCCCCGGCTGTCGCTCCGCGCCCCGCATCCCGGGCCGCGCGCAGTTAACAAGGCGCTGGCGCAGCTAGGAAGCGGAGATGAGGGGTCGCAGCGCGGTGCAGGGGGCGAGTAGGGGCGTGGCGGGAAATCACGTAAGTCAGAAAAGGAACGAGCCTAGGCTACTTTCACTGGACGTTTTACAAGTTTTCCCGTGCTTTGGGGAGTGCGGGCCGAGGGTGAGAAAGAGAGAGAAAGGGGGGGGGGGGTCAGGCCCAGGCCAGGAAGCACAAGTACTCACCAACTTTTTCTTCCTACGCCGACGGACGACGGACAAACTATCCATTCTTCGTCTTTTCCATCTCTCTCTCTCTCTCTCTCTCTCTCTCTCTCTCTCTCTCTCTCCCTCTCCCTCTCTCTCCTTCCCACCGCTCCCCTCCCTCCTTCCCCTTACTCTCGCTATTTTAGGCAGACACCGCCCGCTGTCAGCCCGCGGTGCAGGGCGGGCGCGGCGCCGGGCGAGGACAGGCGCGCGCAGAGGTCTGGTTACGCTTTAACATTCAAATTACTTGGCGGATCAGAAACAATAATCCGCCGGCCGGCACTTTGCGTCCGTCAGCGCCGCCGTGTTGCGACAGGGATCGCGTTGCCCGGAGGAAAAGAGGAGGGAGGAGGGCGCCCCCCCGACCGGGCCCAGCCCGCCCAGCCCAGCCCGCCGCCTGGGTGCGAAGGTATGGTGCATGGCCACTCCAAACACATACGCCGAGCCATTTGAATTGCAAAGTGAAAGTGAAGTCGGGGGCGGGCGGGGCTGGGCAGGCGGCACCCACGCCGCGCACACATCCCCCCGCACCAAATAAAGCTATGTTGGTTGTAACCTAAGCCGCTTCATCCCTACTCAGCACCGGCGGCGCAAGCCCGCCGGCCCACCTGTGCCTAACCCCCAACCCCGTACCCACTCACCACACCCCCATCCCAGCTGCCGCTACCGCCTCAGCTTTCAGCCACACTGCTTATGTTGAAAACCGTCACAACTCATTTCGAAATAAAGAGACACCTGCCCGGGGCTCGCTGTGCTGAGTGGCGAGCGGCGAGCGCAAGGCAGCTGCAGGGAGAGAACACTCACTCACTTGCTCACTCACTTACTCACTCTACGGACACAAAATAAAAAAATATTACACTCGCAGTCAAGTGAACCTAGTTCAATGTGTATGATTTAAAGTACAGTACGTGGCGGATACCCCTTGATTTGAGTGTTTTTTGTTTTTAAGAACGATCTTTGAAAACAGTCATTCTCAGCCATTTTTCAAGGACCTGGCTCGCGCCCCAGCAGAACAAGGAAGGGGATGCGTGCCGCGAGTCTCAAGGGACCACCCCCCGGTCGACCGACTTTAGTGGCCGAGTCGTTGTCACTTCCCCGGGTACTATTTTCTGCTCTCCTTCGCTCACGCGCCGCGCGGCCCTGACCGACGGCGCTGCCGACCTCACTCCTTGGACGGCGCGGCGATGTGTGCGGAGTCTGCGACCAGCTGCTGGGGCCCGGCAGCGCCAAGGACGCGGGAGCAAACG
>NW_026267244.1:755552-759693 GCF_000697945.3 Frankliniella occidentalis | reverse complement strand
AACGTTTTGTAAATGCCTGCGCCCCTTCGGTGTGGCGGTCACCTGGTGGCGCCCCAAAGTAGCTAATGATGGCGCTCATAGGGTCGAGCATATCCGACCTGCTCCGTGCGAGTCTCCACACGCTTTCATAGCCGAACGCAGGCCTGCATTGGTTTACTATGTAATTACGACGCGCTAAAGTGACCTTGCAGAAGTCATAATTAATGTGAACAAAAGTTTGCCACTGATACTGATTGACATTTTGAAACGCCTGAAAAAAAAATAATTCAAGTACTATGGATTTCTACTCCAGCACTAACAGGCGCACCATACCAAACACAGGGTAGGTCTAAATATTTGGCCATGTTCAAATTTCCGGAGAACAGCCTCTGCACCAGGCCATGAGGGTGGAGCGGAGTAGAGCCGGGGCTTACACACTCTCAGGACTATCACTGAGAAAAGTATCCTCGTAAATTCACGATATTTGTTGTTATTTTGATTTACAAAATAAGCCGTAAATTTACGACAGCCCATTCTTGCTCGTCGGTCAATTCCAAAACGATAGGGAGTGCTTGTAAATTAATTTACAATTTCAATCGTAATTTGACGACTTTTATCATGGAAAATTTCCCCGTAACCCTTACGAGTATTTTTCACAGTGATCGGACAAGTGTTCAGACGTTAATGCATTCTGGAAAACCAAGTGTTTTACTGCATTTATAAGAATCCTCACTCCAGTACACTCTGCATTGTGGTTTTCTTAGCCTTTTCTTCAGAATGTTTCATACTTAGTTGGTGGTCGTATTTCCTAGGCAATGGTTTGGAAGTTTACAGCCAAAATGTGGACAGTGTGCAGAGGGCACGAGATAAGCCTTCTCTCCTCGTCTCTGTCGCACTTATTGTTCTCTTCTCTGTTCGCTCTCTGGGCTCTCCTGGCTACGCCACTGCGGTCTATACATATTATTCCGGAAAGTTTGGCATTGTCCTTTGTCGTGACGTAATTTGATTGAGGCGAGGCAGACTGCCGTTTCGTTCATCAACTTCATTTGCAAGTTTGCTCCCGCTGGAGCGGGGAGCGGGAGCCCGGGAGCTGGGAGCGCGCTGGTCCTGGCAAGAAGTACCCTCTCTTCGGCACCAAGCTCGCGGCCCGGCCGGCCCGACCCGGCCTCGCGGGGTGGGGGGCTCAGACTGGATCATCTCTTGTCCTCTCGCTTGTCTTTGATCACGCCACCACCACCACGCCCTTATGCCCCTCCCCCCTTTGGAGGCGGAGGGTGCGGCCCGACACGACACAAGCGTATCATCATCTCAAAAGGCGGCGACGAGTGAGCACCAAATCCGAGACCAAATCCCTTCGACTGCCCTTATCGCTGTGCTGTCGAAATATGAAACAGTACCTTGGTACCATTAATATCTCTCTCTCTCTCTCTCTCTCTCTCTCTCTCTCTCTCTCTCTCTCTCTCTCTGTGTGTGTGTGTGTGTGCCTCCCCCCGCCACCCTCTCAGCCACCGCCCTGACTCCAGCCACGTCTCGCCCGGGCCACTTTGTAATTAACCAACTGGAAGTGAAGAGGCTCACGAGACGGGCGGAGAGGGAAGGGGGTGGCCTGCTGGAGCTGGACGTGGTGAAAGGAGGAGGGGGTGGCACGGGACGTGTTCCGTAAGTCCTGGAGAATCTTCCAGGGGCGGGCTGCTCGGTGTTGCCCCCGTCTCCCTCGCACTCGGCTCGGCTGTGGTTACAGCCCGGGATTTCATGAGAACCTGGTGCTGCCACTCCAGAAGTCATTGGGAGTGTGAGCGCGCCGGCGTGCGTGTTTGTGTTGGATGGAGAGTGAGAGAGAGAGAGAGAGAGAGAGAGGGGGGGGGGATAAACCCGAGGGTCGTGCGGGTGCGGCGGAGAGGAGGAGTAGAGCGTTGTTTCCGGACGATACAGCACTTGATGACGATTGGAGTAGTCTGCGTTACGCCGCCCCACCCGCGCCCGCGCTTAGTCCCGCACACGGAGCTCTGGCACGGCATGGAGAGAGTCGGGGGAGCTGGGCGAAGCCGGGAGCAGCCGCAGTGCGAGGAAGGGATCAGAAAGATGGGCTGTAATGATTGAGGGGCGCTTAAAGTTGAGTGCCGCCGCGCAAACCGCGTCGTGCGTTTGTTTCGAGCTAATAGGATTCCTTCCGCTTTATTTTTTCCGACCGTCCAGCCGGCAGCCGGCTGGTGAATAAACTTTACACACACGAGTTTGATAGCGTGCTCCCTCCCACCCTTTCTTCTCGTTTTCCGCCCCTTCTCTCTCTCTCTCTCTCTCTCTCTCTCTCTCTCTCTCTCTCTCTCTCTCTCTCACTGTAAACTGATTGGCGTCTTATGATGTCCCCCTTCTTTCCACCCTCTCTCCTCAGTCTAACAATCTGACAATTTTTGCACCGCGATCTCTTTTCCCGCATTGTTATTTTCGCACTCTGAACCGTCACACCGCCACCGACAAAAATTTTTGCCGAGTGTTTGCATGGATGCCCTGTTTCTCCTTTACTCTATGCCTATCCCCCGGCTCCCTTTCTCCCCCCTCCCCTTACTTCCCCACTCCTCGTCGAGCAGATAGCTCTGATGAGGGTAATGCTCTGAGTGAACCGGCTTAGCCGCCTCCCATGGGGGAAAAGGGGAGAAGGGGTCGGGGGCAAGCGGCCCCCTGGACTACCAACAGCGCAACGCCATTGTATGAGAATGAAATTACTCAGTACCGTGTCCGCCAACTCCGGGGGAACACGTATCTTAAGTTGGCAGAGCCCCCTTCCCCTTGCTTCTCTGCTTAGGTTGTCTACTCGGCTGAACCTGCTGCCGTTTCGGACCAACAACAACTATATCTGGATTTCACTTGTGTCCAGGAAATGCTCTTCAGTCAATTTAACGCCGACATCTGCAGGCACAAAATGAGCACCACTGTTACAACCTTCACAATGGAAAATAGTTCGGTTTATAGGAAAATTTTCCTTGGAGTAGGTTGTACAGTTACATCATTTTTAATCGTAGAAATACATGCAGTATGGTTATGCAGTATGGATTTAGGACGCATTTGGTGAGTAGAAATGTGCTCTTGATAAATTTACAAGTTACTTTGTAATTCGAGTTTACAAAAAAAATATTGTAAATTTGCGAAAACATTTTAAACAGTTTTACAAAGCAATACTTTGCAGTTGCAAAGGATTTCGAAGGTTTTCCAATACAAAGCATTTGGTTTGTAACACCAAGCATTCAGTCGCAGCATGTTGGTAAGCATTTGATTTTAGGTCACAAATAAGCATTTGGAAATGCGTTGCAAGCTTGTCTATGTTTCACAACTACGGAGATACTACACACTTGCAGGTATTCAACTTTCAATCGCACACCAGTGAGTATTCAGCTTGCAGTTGCACACTTAAAAGTGTTTATCAGTTGGCGAACGAATATAAGAGATACGGACTTACTTTCAAGATGATCTCTAGGAAGAACAAATATTCTTCTCAGTGCAGTAAACTCTTTTCGGTGTCAGCGTCGCCGTACGTACCGGGTGTAACTGAGAATGCGCAGCAATGTTGCGGGATTGCATACCTCCAGAGCTGCAGGGGCCATGGCGCCTTACAGGCGAATTGGGTAGGCAAACCCGCAACACTGCTGCGCATTCACAGTTACACCCGGTACACAGTGCAGGTAAACGCCGACTTGAGGAGGCGTGTATCCGCCACATGACATATCTCCCAAACAAATTATCCAAGAGACTAGGGCTTGAATTATCACAGTCGAAAAATAACCAAATTTTTGGATCAACCACCACGAGTTAACTGTATGCGGAAACTTGATCAAAGTGTATGCCCTGGCATCTCGTGTGCAGAATCAGGACAGGGCGGCGCTGCCAGCTCGGGCGCCCGGCCACTAGTCTGTGCGTGGTCCCATTACGCGCCTCCACCGAAATTAAACTGTCGGCAATTACCGCGTGGGACGGTGGCGGAGCGGTCTGTGCAGCACGGTGTGCGCCCCACAGCAGTTCAGAAAGGAAAATCAATGGCCGTTTTGTCGCCCAGGTCGCACCCGGCCCCGCTCCGAACTCCCCCTTCCTCCTCCCCTCGTGTCCGATTGGCACCTGCCTTGTGCACGCAAGTGACACATGGGGGAAAGGGAGAGGGGGGGACGCTGGG
>NW_026267244.1:753321-754732 GCF_000697945.3 Frankliniella occidentalis | reverse complement strand
TCACAACTAAGCATGAAAATCGAGCACAAGAATTTCGTGTGTACGAACGAAGGTTTTCAGTAAATAAATTTACGGTAACCGGTAACACTGTTAAAAATTCTGTACTCAGAAACAGAATTTATACAGATCGTCCAGTACTTCCGTACTGGGGTCAAAATCTGTTCGACTGGTATCTCAAGGAGGGATGAAGACTTGTCATTGCTTGAAAAGAACTTTCGTCCAGAACAAAGAACAGTGCATGCTACAGGATTACACTGTTTTCAAGATTACCAGTCCATTCTGTAGTTATTTACTGTTGTAATTTTTAACAGTGAAGTATTTTGGTAAATACTGCATAATGTACAAATTAGGTTTGGCAAAACAAATTACGCGTGGGGCTGGCAATGTCCGCCTCGCTTTTGGGACGTGCGAATCCACACCACCAAAACTTCTATTCGAGAAACGTCAAGCATAACTGTCGGTGAAGCGGCCCAAATAAGAAATTGATTTTACAAAACCTAACCTAAAAACACTTGGGTTCGTACGGTTCTCTCTCCTCAACTCCTGCACTAGCTTCATTTTTTTCCCGCCCGTCTGTTCTCTGCGTATTGCGGGCTGCTGCCGTGTCGGGGAGGAAGGGGAAAGGAAGGGAGGAGGGAGAGGCCTCCGAGGGATCGACTTGAGCAGCCAGCCAGCCGCACAGCCCGGCACAGCCAATATATATTTTTTTCATTTTCTGGCCTTCTTTTTTGCAATCACAACTTCTCATCTATCTCTGTCGACCTCTCCGCCGGCGGAGAATACAAATGAGCCGGCGGCCTCCTCCAAGACGGCCAGCAATGAATATACAAGCGTCATTGTAATGCATTTCGACCTCACGTGCGATATCTCGCGAAACACCGCCTCCACCGCAGCAGCAGCAGCGCGCGACCCGGAAAAAGCGGCAACGATGAAATACAGTTTTGTCATGGAAATATGAAGAGCGGCGGCGGCCGTGCGATGTGCGATGCGACTGCGCCGCTGTCGCCCGAATTTGTTTGAAGGATGTCTCAAGGAGGGAGAGGCGCGCTTTGTCCTGAAAACTTTAGGCCTCCCGGACCCGTTACGGGTTGGTGCTCTTGCACGGCAGCAACCTTCACCTCCTTCAGCCCCCCTCTCCCTCCCCGTCCTCTTCTCCCCAAGGTAGATCGCTCTCCACCAGGAGAGAGATAACCGTTGCCAAAGTGAAAAATGTTCCCCACAGCAGCTGCAATACGAAATCTGCTTATGTACACTTGGCCTGCCTCGAGAGGGGTGGGTGGAGGTGGAGCTCGGAGGAAGGGCGGGGGGAAGGGTGGTGGTTGGGAGGACAGGTAGGGTCGCAGAATAGAGTTGTGGTGTGGGAAAATCCCTTACCCCGCTTTGCTAGCCTGTTTCCCCTCGCCCCCACCAC
>NW_026267244.1:741159-748461 GCF_000697945.3 Frankliniella occidentalis | reverse complement strand
CGGCGGCGGCGGCAGCACGGCCGGTCAGTTAGGCCCCTATATCTAGATGCATCAGGGGAGAGCAGCGGCGGCAGAGCAGAGAAACAAGAGGAGGGACCATGAGAAAAACGTGGGGGGAGGGAGGGAGGGAAGGAGAGAGAGAGAGGCGGGGCAAAGAGAGGCGTCACCTCCTCCAATACTTTGAGATAAATGGGCAGAGCGCTGCTGGCGCTGCTGGCGGCCCGGGGCGAGGCCTGGCCGAGGCCGTTAACGGCGGCCTCTGCACTCGCGGCCTCGGCCCCGGCCTCGCCCGCTCCGCGTACGTGGAGCAGCCGCCCATAAGACGTATTATCACTAAGAATCTATCGGCACCACCTGCTGCTGCTGCTCCGAGGACCTGCCGGAGGCCGGCGGAAGGCCGGAAATGGTTTTCAAGCGGCCCGCGCCGCCCGGGCGCACACGTAGCTAGCAGAGAGGGATCGGTTTTGCGTTCCTGGACGAGGATCGCGGGAGGGGAGAGAGAGAGAGAGAGAAATAGAGAGAGTAATTTACTGGAGAGGAGTTAGTATGACCGCCCGGCGCACGCGCGGAGGTGGTCCATAACTTTAGAGCGGCGGCCACGCACTACCAGCGCAGCCGCGGGAGCGATAGTGGGCCATCCCCAACCTCACCGCCGAGCCCAGGCACTACCAGCACAACGGGAGCGGTCGGTAGTGATGCCCTGACCCCCACTCTCATGACCTCGCCGGCGATCCCAATCACTACCAGCGATGCGTGCGCAGCAGTGACTCTCGTACACTCGACCACACCGCTAGCGCCGAGCCCACGCACTACTAGAGCGAAGCGGGGGGCAGAAGTGACCCCCACATCCCCGACCTCGCCGCCGAGCCCACCGCACTCACCTGCCTGCCCATGTGATGTATGACGCCCCCCAGTATTATCCCCCCTGAGTGGCCCCGCTGCTTCCACTGCCCGCTTCCGATAAATCCCGCTTTCCGCAGCGCGGCGGCCGTAGGCGCGGCATCTGTGGGCGTGTGTGGCATCTGTAGGCGGGACAGCGGGCCGTGCCGGGTGGGGCCGGGTGCCGCCTGCCGCATCCTCTGCCAGCGAGCTGCCAATGTGAACGGCGTGGGGCTGCCAAGGTATGCCGGAGGGGGCTGCTTGGGGGCGCGTGGTGGAGAGGCGCGGTGGTAGTGGCGGAGGCGCTCACGCGCGGATAGCCAACTATTGGAATCGCCGTCCAGTTGTTCTCGACCCGTAAAGAATCGTCCCCGGGGCGCAGGGCGATTTGTGAAGAGTGTTACAGGTCAGGAACGAGGCGGGTGGGAAAGGGGAGCAGGAGTGGCGAGGGGAAGTTTGAAGTGGAGTGGGGCGAGATAGAGCAAGGAAAAGGGGGAGGGCGCTGGTCCCCCCACTCCACACCAGCTGGAGGGGCGCCGATATTGGCACACTTGGTGACGGTCAAGCAAGCCGCGTGCCAACGCGATTTTTCTCCAAGTTGTCACTTCCAGCTTGGGTAATAGGTAGTTTTTCTCGCCCGAGTGATTTCGTGCTGATCATTTTCCGAGTCGCCGCCAGCAGCGCCGTGCTTCAGGCTATACCGCCCCCACTGCAGCAGCTACTCAACCCCTCACGGCCTGACCCCTAGACGGAACGGAGGGGGTGGGATCAGTGGGGGTAGGGCCCTTCCAGTGATCTGCCCCACATTTGAGCTGGGCGGGCCGACACCATGTTACAGATTGCCAGTGAGTTAGAGTGTGCCACCCACACGAGATGATCTTTTTGCTACCCCTCTTTTGTGAGTGCGCGTGTAATGATATGTGAGGAGAGAGAACGTAAACGATAACTATAAAGTTTGCTATTCTGCCAACGTCTTAAGTGTTTATCGGGTTGTTTTTTCAACAGCGTTCCCAGATGCAGCATTGGGTCGAGAATGCACTGTAGTGTAAGCGGGCGGTGGTATCGAGTCTTGGAACGACCTGCGCACCGCTCGCCGCGCAACCCACTGCATGCTGTGCGTGTGTGAGGAGCCCCGCAACTGCAGGGTGCGCAGACCATGGCTCCAGGCGCGGGAATAGCCTTTGCCTCTGGAACAGCGTGTCCTTGTTCAGGTGCTGTAGCTTTCAATGTGCTTCCAACGAACTCGTGATTGTGTTCAAGCAGTCTGCAGACCGACCCGAGGGTGGTCGTCCCTATGCAGTTTTATTTCGAACAGCCCATTTGCGTGTGGGGACCAGGTTTATTCGGGCATCTTACAGTGGCGGGAGCGGATACTCTCAGGCAGAGCGCTCGGCAGCTCGAATTTGGAAGAAGAAAAACCGAGGGGTCCCCCACTTCCAAAATAGGTGTACAACGTGTTGCCGCGAGTAAGGCGCGAGTTGGGGTGCATTTTTTGAGAGTTTTGAGCGATATTTTGGCGCGAGTTATAGACTTTCAACGTTCTTATTTTCGAAAAAGACCAATGTCCGGTCACTACAGTTGCGTGTGTCTAGGGATGCTCCAGGCGGGGTATCCAGGCTCCAGGGTGCAGTGCAAGCCGTCCCGGCGGGGAGCACGGCACTCGGGTGGCTCCACGCTTGCACGCAGGGGTCGTCCGGCGATAACGCTCCTCCCCGCCCCGCTGCACTCCACCCCATCCCTCCCCGCCCCGCCGCACCCCGCGCAGTGCATTTTGAGTGATGAGCGCGTGTGTGCAGCCGGCCTTATCTGTCCAGCGGGCCGCGCCACGCCGCGCCGCGCCGCGCCATGCAGACAGACACACCCTCGTTACGCCCTGACAGACTAGTTCCAGCTTTCCGCGCGTCCTCCCTCGGTCTGTCCATCTGTCCCTCTGACAAACTTCGCACCATTTGTCTTGTCGACTATCCATTTGTCCAGCGGTCAGCGCGCCGCCGGGGTTTTATCAGCACCGTTGTAGGCTGCTGCTGAGCTGCTGCTCCTGCGCCGGCTGCCGGACCCCTCCACCCGTGAGAAAGGGGTAGGGAGAAAGAGAGTTGAAAGGAAAAAAAAAATAAAACAAAAGGGAAAAGCAGGCGGGGTTTTCAGGAGCAACGACGTGACGTGACGCCTGCAGCCCGCAGCATAGGCAACGTGCCTCGCCGCGCTGCTCTCCGCGCTGACGGCCTGCCTACCCGCCAGGCGGCCCCGCACCTACGGCCAGCCCAGCCAGGAGCCAGCCCGTCCCCTGCGGTCGCCCCTTTGGTTTACCTGCCCCCTCCCCCTCCCCTCGGCCCTGCCTTCAGCCCTTGATCTTCACGCCTGCTAGCTTCAAGTCCTGTCCCTTCTCCCTCGCCTCTGCCCCCCTCCCCCTTTTACTGGCCAGTAACGAATGTTTGTGCAGCACCCCTCCCCCCTCCGACAGCTACTGAGACGGACGGGCGCACAGACCGAAGGGGTACGAAGGGTGGGGATGGGGAGTGAGGTGGGGGTGCAAGGAGCCAGTCGTGGTCACCGTGATTCAGGGAGGTTAAGTTGTTGTGGGTACGTGCTTCTCCATCCCCACCCCCTGCTCCACCTTCCTCGCCCGCCCGAGCTAGGTACACTACTTCAGACTGGCCCCTACAAACACTGCTCTCTGTATTTCTTATGAAGGGAAAAGCGCAGCCGCGTCAAGGATTCAAATCGGATATTACTCTCCCGCAAAGCTCTGTAACTAACGCTCCACAGTTTTGTTACATCATAGTTGAATACATAACTCTGTTGGCACAGTCAATTTATTGTTCCAAAGTCATTTAGCGTGTGAATAACAGTCCCGGCGTGACATTGAAAGCTCGGACGGCACAGAGGCAAATAAGCCGACTGACATTGAAGTTTAACTAGACCGGCGTGGTGCTGTGTCGGCTCAAAATTACAGCCGAGGACCTTGAGTCGGTCCACGACGCTGATTGACGTTAAATTACTTTTCCTCGCGTCGCCTCCTATTTCTTTTCTTTGCAGTCCCCGTGGCAGCAGCGCGCGCCGGCCAATGATCGAGCCCGCAGCATTATGTCGGCATTTTAATTCGACAAAATCATCTAACCGCCAATTTTCAGGACAGGCTGTCGGTGGGCTGCTGCCAACGTTTGTGAAGGCAGAGCCCGAGCGCCTGAGCGTGGCACATTGGCTGGTCGCACGTAAAGCATTTCAGAAGTCCCTTTAAAAGCGATATCTGGTCAAAAATACTTTGTGAAAGATTTCAGGAGAGAAAATGACGTTAACAAATCGAATGCTATTGAACTTATTATTGGGTGCAGTTTTTTTGCATTTTCGTGGCAGCCTGCGCGGTTGCCGCTGTGAGTCTGGTCGTGGGGCTGCGGGGGTCGTCCCTCGGTGGGGCCGCACCTGCTGGTCGGCGACCCCCCGCAGCAGGCCGGAGCTGGCCAGAGCTGGCCGCAGCTGGCCGCACCCGGCTGCCCTCACGTGCGAATGTGGGCAGAATTCCATTTCCGGCTGACACGGGCCTGTCCGCCGCGGCCGCTCTGATAAGACAAAGATCGGACAGGCGAAAGGTGAGGGGCTGGGGGGAGGTGAACAGCTGAGCGGGCGAGTGGCAGGTGGGCGAGCTCGAGGTGGGGAGAGGATATAGGCTCTCTGACCTTGCCTGCTATGATCGTCCCCCGCCTGGAAATAATTGGAGGAAACGCTCTGCAAAGGGTTCCCCCTGCCCAGCGCGGTGTGGGCGCAGCAGCAGCACTAGTCCAGGAGTGCGAGAGAGATGGAGAGCACAGAGAGCGGGGAGCGATCACAGGGATGGAAAGCAGGAGAGAGTTTGTGTGAGGAGTGAATCGCGCGGCGACGGGGTGCCTTCGAGAGTAGCGGCACGAGATGAAAATAGAGAGAGAGTCTGGAGAGAGGGAGAGCGTGGGCGACTTTGATTTCTAAAGGCTCCGGGGCTGGCCGGGCCGGGCACTCGCTGGCTGGCGTTTATCGCTATGGCTCGGCGCGGCGCTACGGCCCAGACTTGTGGCGAGCATTGTGAGTCTGCCCGGGCCGGCCCTGCGGCCCTGGCCACTCCAGTGGCCCCTCAAGCCTTCTTTGCATTATCGAGCGAATGGTGTGGACCGCGGGGCGCGCGGGGCGGGGCGGGCCGTGGGGCCCGGGCCGCCCCTCCTGCACCCAGAGGGGCCGCCGCCGCCGCTGTTCTGGGAGTCGAGGAGGGGCGGAGGGCGAGCTGGGGCGGTGAAAGGGTTGGCAGTCGAGTCATGAAAAGTCATGGCGACGTGCCCCTCGCTAACGAGACGAATGCCTCAACACGCCGTTAGGGTAACGTCATCCTGCTGCAGGCAGCTTTAGTAGGATTGTAACCTCTAACATACAAAAGGTTTCGTGTTGTGTTTGTTGTTTGTTTGATGATTTTTAAAAAGCTAAAAGAGTCTTGTAACCGCCATAGTAATACTAGCCATAAAAAGAGATAGAAAATTCAAAACCTTACACGCAAAATTGAAGTAGAGATCAAACCTAAAAGTTCGGCGAGTCCAAATTGTTTTCCCCACCGGAGGGCGCGCTGTCCTGGCGTGTGGGCGGCTCTGTGTGCCTGTGGTCGCTGCGCCCCCCCCCCGCGCGGCCCGCGGACCAGGTGGGCCAGCTTAGGGAGGGTCCTGCGGGCCCCGGCGGGTCCCCTGTGGGGCCTGCGTCGGTGGGGCCCTCCGCCATGCGGTCCCCCGGAGGTGCTGCCGCTGCTGCGGGACGAGAGATAAGTAACGTAGGTGAGAAAGCTGCCCGGAATTACGGCGGAGAAAACCCTACATCACACGAGGCGTAAACGGGCCCGCCGCGCCACGCCGAGCAAGGCCCTGTGCCGGCCCGGGCCGAGCCGCACCCTGTAAGAGAGGAATAAATATATTTGCAAGCAGCAGGCTTAAACTGGGGCGGGAGTTTGAGGGGGGGGGATTAGAGAGCGACACCATGACTCCCCGCGCGCTCGGCGTGGGGTGTATGAAATATGAAGGCGGCTGATCACAAGACCATACCACCTTAGCCCGGTGGCGCAAACCGACAGAGCTCAAGCAGTTCAAGTACCGAACACGCTTTATTCTCCGAAACGAAATTTCCAAGTTTACGTGATCCGCTCTTTATTCTCTCCATGCAAACCACCGCCATCCCCTGCCCCCCACCCGCTCCCGCTCCCCGCCTATCCGCGCAAGCAGCCTTTCCGTGAGGCTAATGAACCACAACCTTCCGCAGGGAAAAGATACGTTTGACTTTTGTTCCGGGAGGGTGCGGGGGCGGGGGCGCCTGAAACCAATAATGATTGGCCATTATGGGGCTCATTACGATCCGGGCAGAGCGTGGCGGGGCGTGGCGGGGCGTGGCGGGGCGTGGCGGGGCGTGGCGGAGCGCGGTTGGGTGGGGCGCACCGGACCCAAGTGCCATTAGGTGACGTGGAGCTCTTATTCACACTAATCTCGGCGCGTCCATCGGACAGTCGCGCTCGACTCGAGCCGGGCTCAGGCGGCGGGCCTCGACCGACCGAACCGCATTGAATGCGAAATGAGATTGGCACGTTCGCCCCGCCGCCGCCGCCGGCGGCAAGTTAGCGACGAGGTGCGCGCCTGTCCCCTCTGCTCACCAGCGCCGCTCACCGCAAAGCACCGTACTTTGCGGACGCTCACCAGCCGCGCTCGCCATCATGGCGGCGCTCACCAAGCGGACCCAGCCCGGCCCGATTAGCGTTTGGCTGCAGCCCAGCCGTGGCAAGTTGGTCGCCTCGTCCGCCGCCGAGGCCAAATTGATTCCTCTAATTGGCGCGAGCCTCTATACGTCATCGACGGGCTGCGGTCGGTCTTGCCGGGGATCCCCATAACTATTTGTTTTCTATTTCATCGCGGTTTCGTTTTCTTTCCTATTATTGTTTTTGTGTTTCGGATTTGTAGGATTGCATCACAGCGGTAGCGGCGCGTGATTTTATACCAATGGAGAAAAAATGTAATTATGACACCAAGTACAAATTGTTACATTGTTTTGTGGTTTGTTTCAATTTAAAAAAACAGGAGGATGGGTATTTTGTATGATTTTAGGTAACATTCCAGGGTCAGTATGGTGTCGTGCAGCAACCAACGCGATCTTCCGGGCATAACACCACATCCTACCCAAACTCACCCAGCCCCGCCTTGCCCAGCCTTGCCCCCGCCCGGCTACACCCGCGCCCCCAGGGCGACTTGGAGGCGTATTTCTTTAGCAGGCGCCGCCGCCGCGGCCCGCCAGGACGGGTCGGGCGCGCGAGGCTGCAGACGTTAATAACCTCTTTATGAATCATATTTTATCTGAAAGTGGGGGCGTCGCAAGGGGCGTCGCGCCGCCGAGGGGGTGAGAGAGAGAGAGAGAGAGAGAGAGAGAGAGAGAGAG
>NW_026267244.1:727163-740949 GCF_000697945.3 Frankliniella occidentalis | reverse complement strand
GGGGGACCCCTTTGCTTGCGAACCCGGTGTAGGGGCGAGTGGGCCCAGGAGGGGGACCAGTTAAGCTCCATCTGGGCCCCAACTGGTGCCCCCTTGGGGCGTGACCGGGCATCCTGGCGCGCTGCCGACGGAGCCCCCTACAGCGGCCAATTTTTACCCAACCGGGTACCAACCCAAACGCCTACAGAGCCCCTACTGGATACCCAACTGGGCCCTTATTGGGTACCCTACCGAGCCCCAATCGGGTCCCACCCGGATATCAACCGGACCCCAACTGGGCCCCAACTGGGTCCCAACCGGGTCTCCCCGGGTCTCAACTGGGTCTGTACCGGGCCTCAACTGGGTGCCCAACCGGCCACCCTCCGGGGCCCTACTGTACAGATCTGTTATCATGGGTCGGCGTACACTGCAAAGCCGAGAAGAGCTCGCACCTTCGGTGCGTCGTAATGAAGTCAAAGCATTTTAACTTTGCGAAGTTGTAGGCACAGGCACATTGTAGAGCTGTTTAATTTTAATGAATTAGAACGGGTTACCATAGGCAGGAACGGGTTACCATTATAGTAGACGAACTTCGAACGTGTTGAAAAACTAGTGTAGTCTTGTTTTGGGGTTTGGTCTGCGGGAGGCGGTGTCCTGACGCTGACCCCCATCAGGGCCAGGAAGGCCATGAAGGGCGGCGAGCGCGGTGCGGGGCCGTCGCCGGCGGGCAGCTAGCTCATGAGGGCCCCGGGGCTCTTAGCGGCCGCCGCGCCGCGCCGCACCCGCCCCGCCCCGCCCCGCCTCGCCCGCAGCGGCGGCCATTCATCGCTTTACGAGCTCCAATAAACCGGTTTGTCTCAGACGGCCATTTCTAGACGGGGCGGCGGCGGCGGCGGCGGGCGCGGCGCAGCAGCCGTGTCCGCACTGTGTGCAACAACTGCCTGTTTGTTCCGAAAAGGTAAATCAGCCTCTGCTACCATACAAGCGGGAAATGTGAAACTGTAGCGACGACGGTATTTCCTTTAAAAGTAAAATGAAAAGAACACACACACTGGACTGTCCCATTCTGCTGCAGCGCAAACCCCGGCCAGATCTCTACGAACCCAGCAGCAGCAGCAGCAGCAGCAGCAGCAGCAGCAGCAGCAGCAGCAGCAGCAGCAGAGGGATCCATTCCGTTTTAAATTGATACGGCAAGCGGCAACAATAATAATTGCCTTCCGCCCGACTGGCTTATTTGGGCTCGGCTGGAGGGGGGGGGGGGCTTCCCGAAAGCCCGCCCCTCCCTCGTGTGCTGTTGGTTCCGGCCGGGCTGGGCCGGCTGGCCGCGCGGTGGTCTGGACTGGTCCGGTCTGGGCCGCTTCAAAGCGACGGGTCCGGCCCCACCCGTCTATCGATGGGATTTGGAACAACTATCGACGCGTATAAAGCTGATGAAGGCGCTGCTGGCCAGGCAGGGCGGGACGGGGTGATGGAGGCGTGAGAAAGGGAGGGGGCGGGGAAACAACGGGGGAATTTAACCCTTTTTCCCGTAACACCTTCCTCAACCGCAACCGCCGCCGCCTCCGCTGCCGCCACCGGGGTGAAAACGTTTTCGAAACTTTGCATCGCAAAGTTTCTCGGTAGGTCCGGCGGGTCCAGGCGGGCTGTGCAGGCGGGCGGGAGGTGTGGGCGGGCGGGGGGTTAGCCGCAGGACGGTGTCCGCCGGCTACTTGCTATGCAGGGCTGCACTATTAGAGGAGACAGGCCTCTGCCCACCCCTGGCCGCCCCTGGCAGAGCCACCGCCTTGGCCATCATGGGAGTGGTTACACGGCCGATCACGAGGACCGGCACGAGTAGCACGCGCCCGAGTATGAGAAATTTCGATGAAGTGGGGGAGGAGGAGGAGGCGCGACGTGGCCTCGTACCGGCGGGACCGGCGGGGGGCTTCCCGCCCGGCCGCCTCTCTCCCCCGGGGCGGCCTGCTTGGCCTGTGCGCTGCTTTCAGGAAATGAATTCATCTGTCTTCCCCCGCGACGACCCCCTTCCCCCCTCCCCTTCATTCCCACCCCTGGCCGCCCCCTGCAGAGGCAGCAAGTCGCATTCCGAGTGCGAAATAGGGGGGAACGTCCCAAATAAACCAGTACCGCGCGCGCGTGTGTGAGTGTGTGTGTGTGTGTGTGTGTGTGTGTGTGTGTGTGAGTGGAGGGTACCTTTTCCTCTGGCCCAAGTTTCTCTCCACGTTCGTCAAGATCCTCTCCTGTTTCAGTGTTCCGGTTTATGATACGCGCCTGCTATGAGGAAGTTGCCCGATAAGAGGAACAAGAAGAAGGTAGCACTGGGGAGGCGGCGTGGCGTAGCGCCGTCCCTAAACAAAGCAGAAGATGATCGCCAGTCTAGCAGAGGTTAGGATGCGTGTCGTTAGATTTCAAACAGTTTAGAACGGGCCTATGCATCCAGCACCTTGGTACCACCTATACCAAAGCTTTTAACGACAGTTGAGTCATTATCATTGAGTTAAAATTGTACCAATGCAATATGTCCGTACACTAACCTAAACAACGACACCGGGACGGTTTAGAAGATTGTATAAACTTACTTTTCCGAATCCAAACTTTACAGAAGCACTTTTTGACACAAGATTGTTACGCCGGTCTATTATGGACCCAATTTTTCTTTAGAAATTCAACAAAACTTGATTCATGATCTCACATCCACTTGCGACAAGACACAGTATGGTCGCCCGCGTTCTGCTTTGTTTAGGGACGGCGCTACGCCACGCCACCTCCTCAGCGCTACCTCCTTTTTGTTCCTCTTATCGGGCAACTTCCTCATAGAACAGGAAGAATTTAGTCAATCGTAACACGTATTGAAATGATTTTGGGTGATGAGCATGAAGGAACAGCATTCGGAGGATAACCGAATACCCCCCCCCCCTTTCCCCTAGCCCAGCCGCCCGCACTATAGTCTGTCGCTGATTGGGCGCTGCTGATCGTCAAGGCGTGTTCAGTTGATTTAACACGCTGCCGTCGTGAGTTTCTATTTTTCCAAGGAGCCCGGCCGCCCCGACCCCATGGGGGAGTCTTCGCCTTGATTCAGGTGGAAATAATATTCGATGCGGGCTCCCGTGATCTGCAAAGCACTTTTCCTCTGCTGCGCGTTCGGGCTGCTGGCACGCACGCACACACGACGCCCCGCCCGCCGCCGAGCCCCTCTCCGCGGCGAGAACATAGCGAAGCGGAATGACACGCTGAAACAAAGGTATAAATTTCCCCCCGCGCGCCGCAAGGTGAAAGGACGGCGGAAAGTGCGAGGAGGCTGCGGGCTGCTGAGAAAAATATTGTCGCTATGGGTTCGTTTGGGCAGATATTTCATCTAGAGGGCGTTTGCTGGAAAATATCGCCGGCGAGGTATGGAGTATAAAAACTTTTTTCGGGCGAGACGCGAACATATTTATAAATAATCAATAAATGTAATGAGTCGAAATGAGGCGAGTGTCTCGTATATCGGGTTGTGGGCTGATAGAGCACACGCTTTAGCAGATTTCTATTCAACAGGGGGTGATCGTTAATTCCACGCAAATGCCGATTAAGGCTTATGAAATTTTAAGGCCTGGTGCCATAGGGTTAATTTAGGGTGCAAGAGCTAGAGCGTGCTGGAAATGGAAGGGTCGGGGAGGGGGCGGCGTCAGCATGAGAATCGTACCCGATGGCTGCTGTAGGCGGGCTCCGTTTTCCGTAAACTCGTCGGCCGTCATGCATTTTTAAAACGCAGAAACAACAATGCATGATTAATCGGACCTTCCCGCAAAAGTCACGTGGTTCCCCTAATAGAAAAAAGAATCCCATTTTAGTCCCAAACCCCAAATCCCGATTAAGTCCCTAATCCCAAATCCCGAAAACTTGCCAAAACGGGTCAATACAGGGACAAGGGATTCCGCTTGGTATTAGACCAAATCCTTTCCAAAATCCCCTCGGAATCCAGTGGATAGTATAGGCGTGGAAACCGACAGAGATAAGTTACAAGTTTGAACCTAACGACTAATATACATATACATTATACATACATAGGATACTTCCCGACCATGTGATCACTCCTGTCATGTTAAAAATTGCCTAGGAACCTTCCTTCACCATTTTCAGATTACACTATAAAACGGCGTGGCGAGGCCAAAGGGGAGTTCGGAGGGATTTCATAAAAAACCGATTTCAAAGGGATTTTCACAAGTTCCAAATCCTCTTTTAGTCCCTCAAAACGAGAGGGACTCTTTTGGTACTAGAATGGGACTGGTTCGGGTGTTTCCTTTCTATTAGGGTCGAGTGACAGCCTAGCGGCACAGTCCTAAACCTGCACTGCCCGAGCCGCCGCCGTCGCACAGTGTCACGCCACGCCCCACCAAGACAGCGATGCTCGTCACGTCCTGTTGTCTGAGCGTTCCGTCCTCATACAGCGCAATCGTACCTCCCCTTCTTCCCAACCCACCCCGTCCCCCTCCTGCTCTTCCTCCAACTCTGAACCCGACCCCGGCGCGCTCGTCTCTGGCTGACTTGGTCTAACCAGGATCGATAGATACTGTACATATAATCTAATGAAGATAGCATCTACATAAAACGGGGGATAAGCCAGATGACAACGCAAAAAGTTACTTTCTCAAAAACAAATTTGTTGTATAAAAGTGAAAAGAAATACGAAATTTAAATGGGCGGGTACACTAGGCCTAGCGTTCACCTCGGCGCGCCTCGGCGGCTGCCCTCCCGTCCGTGAGGTGTCCTCCGTGTGTGAGTCACACAGTGTGACCCGCATCCTCACCCCTAGCGCTCCGGTACCCCGTGCATGTAGTGCAGCAGCAGGGTCGCAGCCCCCCGGGGAAGGGAAGGGGGGGGGGGGGTCACAGGGCATGGCGCGGGGCACAATACCCTGCTTTGTGTCCCCCTACCCACTCCCCTTCTACTCCCCTCCGCTGCCGCGCCACGCCACTGGACACCAGAATTAATGTCATTATTTACTTTTCAAAACGTGTGGGCGCGGCGGCCTGGGCGGCAGGGTGCCCATTCAAACACGTGAATAAAGATGAAATCAAAAAGAGTTGGAGAGAAGAGGGAGCAGAGAAGCATCGGCACCGCCGGCGCCGCCACCACAGCACCGGACAGGTGGGGCAGTGACAGCAGCAGGCTTCAACTGAGATGCATAATTCATTGATTTACAGATGGGAACTGGGGGTTTTAGAAGCCACCAAAACCCTCCTCCATCCCAGTGTGGCAATTAATACAATCATAAAGCTCTTGTTTGTGTAGGGCCGATTTGTTTCTACAGGGACATGACGATTCGTCTAATACTGTAAGCTTATGAACAAAACACTTCAAAATCTATTGAACACAAAAGTCTTCCACAAATAAATGTACTAATTGCAAACAGCAACATCAAAATCGACGGATTTTCTTTTGGTATGTACTAGAGGTGAAATATCTTAAAATGAGAACTGAAATTTTGTGCGAATCTCGATCAAATGATTTTTAACGTTGACGAATATGGTCTACAATTTTATTTCCAATGCGTGCAGGTGAGACAAAAGAAGCAAATTTGCAAAGTCACATGTGTTTCGACAGTGCCCCGCCCGCTTCCTAAATATGAGTGGATGGTGCGGCCCACGCGTATCTCGTTAGTCTTTCCCGAAATACATCCTGAAATATGTCAGTGGTTATGTATGGGGCTAGGGGGCGGGAGCCGGCCAATAACGAAGTGCTGAGCCGCATGCTGCTAATTTGCAGCGCGATTCAGCAAACTCTTGAAATTGTAGCTCTGTTGCTTTAATTACAACCTTTTTTTGTTTGTCTTTTCTGCCCGTGAATACGATTTGCACAAAAATACAATACAGTTTTTTTTTTTTTTCAAGTTTTTACGACTAGTAGAATATAGAATATTTAGGAAACTTACAAGTAACAAGCACGAAATCTGAAAAAAAAACGTGCGGGTTTAGGCTGGTACTCTTCCCTGCTAATGGCGGCGCTGGCGCTGGCGCTGGCTGACGTACGCAGCGCTGCGCTGGCGCCCCTCGTGGCGGTGCAGGTCAAGAGGAGCCACCGCAATTAAAACTGGGAGTCCCGTACAATGCAGGGCCAGCGGCAGCCAGCGGCGGCCCTGGCAAGGGCCAAGCGGCAACCCTTTTAAAACTGGATCGAGTGCGCGACCGAGTGCGACAAAAGTTCGACACCAAGTGCAACTGCATAGCGCGACGAGCGCGTTCGTGAGTACGCAGGACGAGTGTCACACAGTAAAAATAACATCTTGCATTTCAAGCGATCTGTTGGGCTCTACAGAAAGTTAAAGAATCTGCTTGAATTCTAGCGAGATGTTCTTTATACTGTGACCGCCATTGATGAAGCCTCGAGCGGTGCGAATAGTCATGATACTGAGCGAGCGAACTCGCTCGTAGCAGGTGGCTCGCAAGGCCTAGTCCTAAAAAACCTACAGGAGAAAAAAAAAAGCGCAGGGTGGTTCCAACACCAAGTATACGGTAACGCGCAGGACGGAGGACCGGCCCGCGTAAAGGAACTCCCCCGCACCGGACGCAGAGGGTTCGTTGCGAAAGATCTCACGACTGCATCGAGGGGACCCACCTTTTTTGTGTGTTTTGTTTGAAGGGGTGGGTGTTTCTGTTATTTTTCTCCATCTCTTTCTTTCCTTCCTCCAGGCATAGCGCGCCGTGCAGCAGCCCGTTCCGCTCACAGCCGGCCCAGCCGCACCCCAGCAGCGCTCTCTCCACGCACGGGAGCTCCGCGCTCCGCCCCGCCCCACCCCGCACCGGTCGGCCCCAGCAGCCCCGGCGCGGTCCCGCCCGGCCTCCCCCTCCTGATAACGGACGAAACCAACTGGGTGGCTTGCACGTGCAGTAAATAATAATGCTGCTATTATGCACGCCCGCCCGTCCCGGGGGACGTGGGGGGGCTGGTGGCGCGGAGGGGCCGGGCCGGCCGGGCGGGGAGGCAGCGCTGCCGGTGTGCCGCGGCCGGCCCTTATGGATTTGTCACTGGCGATGTTCTCTCCGAGATTAGCCTTAACTTGTTGTAGACCAGCGCCACGCCGCCGGGGGGGAACGTCACGCGTAGTTTCCATCATCACGCGCGCTCGGTACGCGGCACGTTTAAAAGTTTGTTCGAGTCCGTTGATAAAAAAAAGCTGTAATTGTTCGTCATGTCATTTAAACATGAATATTTTGCCATGACGTTATTCTGTAGCATTAGATTACTTCCGCAAACAATAATAACAATTTGACTGCTTATTTAAGGTTAGCACCCTGCCCCCATCGTTACGCCGCCCAGCTCCCCTCCCTTCATGCACACACACACAGTAATGATAAGCCGTAATAATTGAGCGCCCCGGCATGGGGTGCCAGACACCAGCTTGCAAATACGCTGATTTCGTTTGGAAAATGCATTTTCCATGTTGCGGCACCCCATCCCCACCCCCTCCCCCCTCTTGCTCTTCCACTTCCCAATCTCCCCCCATACTACCCCCGCCGAGCCTAGTGTGATGAGGAGGCCCTGCCATACCATACATTCTCGAACGAATTTCACGCGCTGCTCATAGCACCTATATTTGCTGTGAGTGCGTGTACGGAAAGAAGATTCTCTGTCGCCACTACGATGTACTCTTTACAAATTGTTCGCACTGCACTGGAACCAACATTTTGTCTGTGTGTCTCTAGTCTTTACACGTTTAACAAACACGTTCGTTGTGGCCACAAAATCTTTTTTCCGGTGCGTTTGTTTTGTAATGTGCGAGGGGAGGGGAAGGACTCATGCGTGGCGTGCTAGCACGACATCTCTCTCTCTCTCTCTCTCTCTCTCTCTCTCTCTCTCTCTCACTCTCTCTCTCTCTCTCTCAAAACACACACACGCGCGCGGAACATTCACACGGACGCGTGCTGCTGTTTATCCGCGGAGCGGTCAAACAAATGCGTTAACGGCTCGTTTAACGTTGCTCAAATCGTATTACGACTGTTCTTCCCACATGATTTATTCATGTGTATGGCGCCGTGTCGTCGTCGCCCCCGTGACAATGGCCGTGATGCATAGGTTGAGCCTGACCGCCTCGTCCGCCTGCCGGCCGCGCTGGCCGCCGGCCACGGCTGCTGGCCACGGCCGCGCCTCCCGGTCCCGGACGAGCGCAGCGCGACTGTACTGTCGAGGCCAGGGGCCGTTTGGAGGCGCCGCGCTCGAAATACACGCGTTGGACTTAGCAATTAATTAATATTTACAAGTGACGCTAAGGAGTTAAATGTCTCTCTGTTGTACAGACTTATGTGTGGCATTCGACCGCATTAGAAGTTTGTGATGAGGTGCCACGAGTGTAGCACACAAAAGAGTCAGTCCGCGGCACACACTATTATTTTGTGTCTTTGACCTCTTACTAGTTCACCTCTAACCGCATCTTACTATAGGCCACACACTCTCTGTGATTGCCATTTATTGCACACTTTTCTATGCATGACACATCGGCAACGCACTCTTTTACGTGTGACCCTTGCTTTCAGGCTGGTGTGCGTGACGCGGCTGCACATGGTCGAAGGGGTACTGTACCTCCCTCTTACCCCCTCTCCCATCCGTCTATCCGAACGACTCCAAGAGAACACGAAATATCGCCAAAATCGGGGATACATCATGTCTCAGACTCAGAAACGTCGTGGACAACAATAAAAACACACTTTTACACCTTTTTCGCTTACATTACCTTTTAAGGGGACATTTATCTCCCAACAGCATTTTTGGTGCATTTGTCAATAAAATTAGTTTCTAAGCCACTGTAGGTGTAGGAATGGAACCTGAGGGTACATTTCTCAACACAAGAGATGGCTTATTCAGCAAAACCGTTGTGCCAATCTTTAGTCCTTGATGAACAGAAACAAACAAGCTACTGACCAGTTTTTTATCACTACTTTCTCCGGAGAAATCCTGCGCGTTAACTTTAAAAGAAGGTATCCTATGAAAATAAAAGCCCACTCGTAGAATATACCCATCAGGATACAATGTACACTGTTGAGTTTTCAGAGCAGCGCAGGCACAAGATACTGCGACGTAAAACTGACTCATGTTTCTAGAAAAAAACGAAAGAAGAATTTTAAAAGTTATCGTAGAGCTTCAAATTAAAACTACAAAACGAAAGAACTGTGTTGCTGAGCACCGTCGCACGAGAACGAGTTCTTTGGCCCCTTTTCCTTCTGCACTTGGGCCAGGAGAGAGCCTACAACTGAATGAGCAGCAGATCTGCTCTTCATTAGTACTCTGCACGCACAGCTACGCACAAAACAACGGTGTCCAGAGCAAGATCACAGAGAGAGAGAGAGAGAGAGAGAGAGAGAGAGAGATAGAGAGAGAGAGAGAGAGAGAGAGGGAGGAAGGGAGGGAGAGGGTAGAGAGAGTAAAAACGAGGGCCGTAAGCGGTCTCCTCACGCAAACAGTAAACAGCTCGCGTCCGGGCCCGCGCAGGCTACCCGCCGCGCCAGGCCCCACCACGGCCAGGGCGTAGCTCCCCTTCTGCGGAGAGTTTTGATTTACCTCTTTATCAGGAGTCCTCTCTCGCTCCCTGGTCCTCCGCCCTACCCCCTCCCTTCCCCTCCTCTGACCGGTCATTTAGCCTCAGTGTGTCTCTGTGTGTGTTAGGGCTGGGGCGCGTGTGTGGTAAACTCAAATATTGGGCTTTGCAGGTTTGGGTTCGCGAGGCGGGGGTGCACACACACACGCGCGCGCGCTCAAGCTTGGTTTCCAAAGTTTCCAATGACTCTCAGAAAAAATTATAGGAAGCAAAGAGACTGGAAACAACAATAATAATAATTTTTATAAACTGAAAATGCAGGAGTCACGCTTGTCTTCTCTTGGGTTTGGGGAGCGACACATTGATTCCAAAATTATCACTCCAATAGAGCCTTCGTCGCTTTATTTGGGTAATGGTTTTGGAACATTGCTATTAACTCGTAATAACCTGTGTGCCTTTACAGGGGTACTAAAATAGATCCCCTGGCAAAACAAACAAAAAACATAGCTCCGAAAGATGCAATTTTTTGTGCTTTTGGACACTTGAGTGACTTTATAGAGGCAATAAAATTTAGCACATGTTAAACGCAAATAAGACCTCCTTTCGTTTTTCCTGTGAGTAATAACCGCCCCCTCAGTTCCCGATACCCCCACTCGTCTCCCCTCGGTGCTAGGGCTCTATGTCGCTTTTCAGCCGCCGGTAGCCAATTTCACGCACGGGACGTGGCGTGGCGCGGCGTGGAGCGCTGGGACGGGGAGTGGGTCCAAAAGAAAATTGAGCATCCAAACATTGCGCTGCGCCGCGCTGCAGCGTGGCGCTAACGCAACGCCGCAGCCGTGGAGCCATTAGGTCCGGACGGTCAAGAGGAGCTCACACGGAGGCGGGCGGAGCGGGGCGCGGCCGAGGCGCGGAATCCTCTTCCAGGAAACTTTCCGCTAACGAGGAAACACGACTACCACTAAACTCGCATGAAAAGTTCCCCCTAACCTCTGCCCCCCTCGCCTGCACCGCACGCCGGGCATATCCTCCCCTCATTGCGGGAAAGAGGCTGACGTGTCCGCTGCGCCGGCTTTGACCCCTTTTTGTATTTAGACCGCAGACCGAAAAACACACTTTGACAAATCTAATGTGAATTTTTTCAGCATTTATGCGATAACTGCCTGTACTTGTATCGAGGCGTTTAAAAAAGAGTACATGTACCAGGTGTATCTTTAAATGTGTTTCAATGCGCTCCATCCAGTGTTGCGGGCTTGCCTACTCCCTGCGACCGCAAGGCCCCATGCGTAAAGCTTGTTTGAAGGGCCAAGAAATATCGGAGGCTCAAGACATTATTTTACCGAAAACAGCTAACGAGGCAAAATACTTCACCTATCGTTTACCGTTTCAGAAAATTTATGTTAGACCTAGACCACCACCGATATTTCCTAGCGCTTCAAACGTGCATGTACGTCGCGCGGCCAGAATGCAACCTAAATCCAACTTAGTCTTAATTTCTTAGCAGCCTCCCACCGGCGAAGCTGTTTTCAGCAGCGGTCGCTCGGCCAAGCCTTTCTAGCAGGAAGGTATCGACGTAACTTTAGTAGTTGCTCAGCAAATTTTCTCGTAAAATTTCTGGAGTGTTTCGAGTATGCAGCGCCGCAAACGTTGGAGCGCCTCCGAACACTGTAAAAAGTTTTGTTGGAAATTTCCAAACAATTAACTGGAAAATTTGCAATCCGATCAGTTTGGAAAATGTGTAATCCAAACAGTTCAGAAACATAATTTTCCAAACTGTTTGGAAAGTTCCGAACTTTTTGGAAAATATTCATGAACTTGCGTCTAACATTTCTGATTATTTTTTTACTGAGTGTTATTTTTATTGCCATTTCACCTAGTTTTGGTAAAAAACTAGTAAGTTTACTGTTTCCCAAATTGTTCGGAAATTTCCAAAGAAAGGACTGGAAAAAAAATTCCAACAAAATGTTGGAAAATCATGTTTCCAAACTATTCGGACAAATTTTTGTTGGAAATTTCCGTCTTATATTTACAGTGAAGATACACCCGGTTTACCTTTACGTTCTTCATTTCGTAAACGGGACTCTAGTGGGAACAGTCGAGTCGAGACATACACCTCGCGCAGTCAGGGCGGCGGGGCCGGCGGGGCCCGGGGGGCGATACTGTGATAACAAGGGGCTGAGAGTAACGAGGCAGCTGCTTGCGTCGCCACGCCGCGCTCCGAGCCACGACGCTCCTCCGCCCCGACGTTGATACAAATCGGGCTAGACGCTCTGCTGTGGGGTTATCTCTGCGGGTTAAGGGGGGACAGGCGGGGGGAACGTAACGACGTGACCAGCGGCACAGGCCATCCGTTGTACCCATAATCCCCATTGACAGCGCTAGGTAATTGTTTATCCGGGCTTGTCTGCTTGTCCGAAGGCTCGCAGCGCGCTCGCGGCGGTTGCTCCCTCAAGCCCCCTTCCGCCTTCCCCGCCTGCCCCATACTCCTTTTGCGCCCTACACCCTGCTCGATACCCCTTTACATTCAACTCTCTTCTTCCGGCTTTCCTCCACGCCTCTTTCGCAACACGTGAACCCACCACGAGTCTTTTTGCTCCCCCCCACCCCCTTTGGCCCCCTCCACTCATGCACCTCTCGCGCTGCCCCGCAAAGCAAATGTTTTGTTCCAACCGCAAAGCTGCATCGGAATAAAGTTCGCGTCTATCGCCGCGGGGAGAGGGGGGGGGCACCGCAACCCGCAGCGAGAAGGGACGGGAGGGAGGGAAGGAGGGGGGGGGGGCAGCAAACTTTAATTTCCTGGGCCTTTTGTTAATATTGTGCCGACTGCTTTGGTGGCGGATGGGGAGACGAGGGCGGTGCGGTGCGGGTAAAAGGGGGAGGGGGAGGCACTAACCTCCCATTTCCCGCCACTGATTCGCTCCGGTACGTTAAAGTGCTGCCAGGGGGGCATGAAAGCGCGGTCGAAACCACCAACAGCAGGGGCGAAGCAGTCTGTCGCTAAACAAACGCACGGGCAAGCCCCGCCCCCCCCCCAAACTAAATTGATAGATAGAGAAAACGGAGTAAACTATCAAAACCGGAAGCCTAAAGTGGTGATTAGGTAACCGTCGTGCAGGTAGGGTCTTGCGGAGCTGGAGGGGCGCTGCCGTTAGTGTCCGACATCGTCCTGCACCGCCTGTATATCCTGCGCAATGGATATTTTATGCGAATCTCCACTTGCATGCTTTATATCGCAAAGCCCGCGCAGCTCGCTTTATGGACAATCTCGGCAGTTTATGCGTGATAAACGCCTCGCGCGGAGCGTCGCCGGCAGTCGCACTCGCGACACGGACACCCACGCCCAAACTCTCTCTCTCTCTCTCTCACACACACACACACACACATAGAGTGAGAGAGAGAGAGAGAGAGAGAGAGAGAGAGAGAGAGAGAGAGAGAGAGAGAACCTTGAGCTACAGCAGCAGCAGGACCGCGGCTACCGCGGCAGTGGCAGCAGTCCGCGGGGGGCGAGCCCCTGCGAGGCGGGCCGTCCCGCACAGCGGGCGCGCACGGCGGGCCAGCCTACCCTGCGGTTCGCGGGGGCTTACCAACGCGCCATATCAGCGGTAGAGCAGCAGCAGCAGCCACGTAAAAAGCACGCTGTGAAATACAACAAAGCAAGTTTTTCTGTACATTGGAAAAACAAAGGTGCTATGTAACACCTTTTAAAGGTGCTACTGCACTTGTGCCTTTCGTAAAGGCACTAAAATTGCCAAAAATAGCGCCTTTAGGGGCCAGTCGTGCCTTGGCAAAGGCACTAATTTACTAACGCCTGTGAAAAGGCATTAGATAGCACCTTTGTTTTTCCAGTGGATTTATTTCAAATAAACCACAGACGGTGTAAGGTCGAGTTTATGACACTGTATTAAAAAGTTGCTCATAAATAAACGATCAAATTTGAGAGATTGAAATTAATAAAAGCAGGCAAAATAATTTTAGTAGCCTGACGACACTAGACCAAAATTTGGTGAACTTAAGAATAGCGTTGCTCGCTTATTTTCTCCGTGGTGTCAGTAGATGCGAGCATATTGACAGCGAAGAAAGAGACGCAGCGGGAACAGCAAGGGGTTATGGGAGAGGAGGAGGGGAAGGGGCACGGCGGCCTTGGCGTGGCGCGGGGGCGTTTGTCAGGCGGAGCGTCATCGTCGTCATGCGCGACATGTACTGAGCCGAAAATTCATTAGCGGGATGGCAGATAGCACTCTGTGCTGCGCTCGTAAAGCTGATCGTAAATATTGTTCCAGTCGCGTGGGGGCGCGGCGGGGT
>NW_026267244.1:718052-719428 GCF_000697945.3 Frankliniella occidentalis | reverse complement strand
CAGACCCTGATGGTGAGCCCAATGCTGCCCCCCTCCCCCCTGAGCCTCTGATCCCGCCCGTGCCGCCCGCCCTGCTGTGCTCTCTGCTGCCGAAGCTGAAGCTGGTCCTGGAGGAGCTCGACCCGACTCGGCCGGCAGGCTGCTAGTAGACCCACCGCCACCGTGCCCCGGCGGCCAAACGGCCTGGTCGATACGCAATAAAGGAAGACAACATCTCCGCGCTGTAAGGCGAGAGCCCTGCCGTTGCCGGGGCGGGCAGGGCGTGGGCGGAGGGGCACTGATGGCTCTGAGGCCGGTGCAGAGCTAAGAGTGTACCCCCACCATGAACGTACCCCCCAGAGGAAGGGGGTACATTCATGGCACCATGAATGTACCCCCCATAGCGTTTCATCAGCTAGGGGGTACATTTATGGTGCCATGGATGTACCCCCCTGAGGCCTGTTTTTGGGGGGGTACATTGATGGCACCACTGTTGTACCCCCCGTCACGTCCCGTCAAGGGGGTACAACACTGGTGCCATCAATGTACCCCCCCAAAACAGGCCTCAGGGGGGGTACAACAGTGGTGCCATGAATGTACCCCCCTGGAAGGTGGCGAGGGAGGGGGGTACATCCATGGCACCATGAATGTACCCCCCTGGAAGGTGGCGAGGGAGGGGGTAAATTCATGGCACCATGAATGTACCCCCCTGGAAGGAGGAATAAAGAATATAGGCAACACGTGTTTCCTATCTGCTCCACTCTAGGTATTTCAACAAAATAGTGTTTTTTTTAAAGTCAGTTATTCTTCATTCACTGTAGAGGATTTTATCGTAAATTAACGAACAAGCAACTGTTAAATTTTATACACGAACTTTTCGTTATCGCTTAGAAAACGAATACTTGTTAAATGACGAAATGTTCGTAATTCTTTCTAGATATGTAAGTTATCAATGTCATTGTGCACTCCTTTCAACAAATGTGCGTCTATAAATTTACGAACAATTTGTTTATTGCCTACGAACAGTTCGTATTTTTGGATTTGACGAACATTGTTTGTATAAGCAGAATACGAACTGTTCGTGAGGAATTTTATCGTAAAATTACGAAATCTACTAACAGTGTTTAAATAATGGGAAAAAACTGTGCGTTTAATTTCGTAACTTAGCTTTCACTGTGCACCGTTCATGCTTACTTTGCTTAAAGAAGCAGGGCCTCATACCTTCCAGGGGGGTACATTCATGGTGCCATGGATGTACCCCCCTTCCTCGCCACCTTCCAGGGGGGTACATTCATGGCACCACTGTTGTACCCCCCCCTGAGGCCTGTTTTCGGGGGGTACATTCATGGCACCACTGTTGTACCCCCTTGAAGGGCCGTGACGGGGGGTACAACAGT
>NW_026267244.1:711506-718002 GCF_000697945.3 Frankliniella occidentalis | reverse complement strand
GCCCCGCGCGTGCGGCGCGTTCTCTTCCCTTGCTCTCTTTATGCTAGGCTTGTACGCAAGAGGGGCGTTGAGAGAGAGAGACAGAGAGAGGGCTTGCAGGCTGTCGCCCAGTATTAACGCGTAGTAGGTGGCAGTCGTACGTGTCGCCGGTAGTGAAAGGGTAAAACACTAACGCAGTGCGCGACCTGCTATCGTGTTGGCAACTAGGAGGCCTCGTTCGAAAACAGCAAGAGGTCCAAAGTTTAAGGTATGTTTTTGACGAACTTAAAAAATACGACACTGGGAAAATCCGGAAAAATAGCTACTAAGCGAAGCTATCTGAGATAGCCAACTCCAGCTCATGTACCAGGTGGCCGATTTAAAATGCTGGTTGCACAAATTTACGTCCTTACATTAGGCACACTGTAAATTGCTTACGAACTATAGGTTCGTAATGCAAACCAAAACGTTCGTAGCTTACGAAGGATTTTGAAGCGTTGTATTACGAACTATTTGTTCGTAAGCTTACCCGTCTAGCCTTACAAACAATCGCTTTGCAATACGAACAATTTCTTTGCAATACAAAGAACGAAAATTGTTCGTAACGTTGCAAAGTATTTAGTTCGTAAGCTTTTTACAGTGCACGCCTTCAGAATTGACAGAACCTATCGGTATACCGACGTACCGCAACCCTTGCATGCTGTACAGTACAACTACAAAAGTGCGGGAGATAATCAGCACAGCTTGTACAAAGAAATTGTTACAACGACCTGCAGGAATGTTACGTGCATGGCAGTGCATTATGACACACATCAGGAGTAAGAGCGGTTACAGCACTTGCCACACACTCTCATCTCATATTAAATATACGGCCATCTATGAAAGGCGGGCAGCATCCACCGCGCGAGCTTATTTCGAACCTTATTTCACGTCGTGCATGACATTGCCACCCCCTTAAGCTCTTACCCCGTCCCCGCGTCCCGGGCCGGTGGGCAGCAGCAGACGGCGGCGGCGGCGGCGAGATCGATGTAGAGCGGCGTGGGCGCGTCAAATTTCACGCAAGAGGACTACTGGAAAATGGTGCGGTGGGAGAGGAAAGGGGGGAGGAGTGAGAGTGAGTGAGGATCCGGAGGAGACTGGTCGCACAAGGGAGGCGGGGCGGGCTGAGGCGGGGGTGCATCGCAAAAGCAAAACCACGACGACAAGACACGCCGAGGGGTGTGGTTGTGCTCCCGCCGCCTCCCTCGGGGAATCACGAAGAGGGGAGCAGGGGAAACTTGAATAGGTGTGCCCCGTCCCCTGCCCTAATATTACACCCTACAGGCCAGGCAGCCGCCACGCCACGCCACCACGGCGGCGGGAGAATGAGGCGACTTGTTTACAGCACACCGGTGGTAAAACTGTCTGATACATCGCATCGCCCCGCCCTAGCATCTCTTTCTCCCTCTTGCTAGCACTTTCTCTCTCTCCTAGCCCCAGCAGTGAACTCTTCCTTGCCTCACTCTTTTTATCTCAACTTTTTTTAATCCATTCAGCCAGCCTCTGTCTTGGACCGACAACTTGCATGACCTCGCTTTTCCTTCTTGTTTGTGTGGCCATTCGCTTGTGCAGGTGGCGAGACTCGTGGCGAGACCTGTCGTTATGGAAAACTCGCAGATTCCTTACCGAGGTTTCTCCGTGCCGTGGCTCACCCAAAGGGTCCACAAATTCGGATATTCACGGTTCAAGCAAAAGTTACTTTTCAACATTATTCAGTTGATCTTCATTGGTATTCACGATTATTCACATAATAATCATCAATATCCTCAATCATTCAGTAAAATTTCAGTTAAGATTCACGAATAGGTTCACTAATAATCACGAATATTTTACTTTTGAATACATTCATAGTACAACGACATTTCCGAGTTGTGGACCACTCGGTCTCACCCTCCTTATCCTATAGGCGCATGCGGATTGCGAGGCGAGATGCAAGGGCAATGCCCCTCCTCACCTTGCCCCTCCTCGCCTTGCCCCTCCTCGCCTTGCCCCTCCTCGCCTTGCCCCTCCTCGCCCTGCCCGCTGCGCTCCGTTGCACCACGCTGCACTCCTCACCATCACGTCTCGTGCGCGTGCATGCGCATCCATTGGCGCATGCCTCACAGGGACTGACGGCAGCTCTAAGACACGTAATGCATAATAATGACCCTGTTAAGGTGTCATTATTTTGCTGCAATGAGTGGGAGAGGCTGATTTGACCACCACACCGACTTTTTGCTGCTGCCGTTACTCTTTGCGAAACAGTTGCAGTAGTGGGTGCGAGGGGGCAGAGGCTGAGCCGCGGTCCACCCGGCGCACATTGGGCTGAAGAGGTTGAAGGGCCCGGGTGGTCGGTGAGTGGCACGGGTCAGGGGGTGCGACAATGTTTTTTATAGAGCACTGCCACTGCTCTGCAAGATAGGCCTGGCCACTCTAGCGGCGCGCGCGAGCATGTGTGTATGTGTGTGGAGGGGGCCTTGTGCAAGTAGTACGTACGACACTGCCTGTATGTGTGTGTGTGTGTGTATGTGTGCGTGTGTGTGTGTGTGTGTTTGGGTGGGATTATGAACGCATGCATATATGTATTCAGCCACAACCTGCACATTACAGAGGCCCAGCTCCAAGTCCTTGCTGCTCCTTTATCCCCCCCTCTCCCTTTCCTCCCTCCCCTCCTCCCTCCCGCACTCCTCGCCGTCAGGGGGTAGTTGAGCTCGCGGCCGTGTGTAGCACGGCTTGGGCCACCGAGCTTGAAACAACTTTCGCGACGAGTGGGGAGAGGTAGAAGATGGGGCAGAGGGGAGGGACCACCGTGGGGGCGGCGCAAAAATTCACTCACCCTTCTGCGAACGGCTGACCTGCTCCATCATACCGCATAACCATACTCTGCAAAAATAAAACACATTAATTTCAATGACATGTTTTTTCAAGCAGTTTACAAAACTTGAAAATTTCAGAATATTTTTTACAGTGATACCATGCAGCGGGCTGAACAACTAGGACGAAACGCGTGGGAAAAACGTTCCGGAGCAAGGGTTGGCAAACCGTGGAAATTGTGAAGGTCATGAAAACTGGGTTTGAACAAAGGAACTCACCGCACCACCGCACAGCTAGTGCAAGGCCTCGTATCCAATCCGAGATAAGTCACTCACGTACATACACGTCTCCAGGGCAGGGGAGAGGGGGGAGAGGTGGGGTTCTCGACCACTAGGACGTCGTCCTGCATTTTAAAGCACGTTCGCAACAGAATGTGTTTTGTGACAAGTTTCGGAGGGGTGTTGCTGCCTGCTGCCTGTGTGAGCACCGGTACGTGCTGCTGCGGGCCGATGAGAGAGAGGGAGAGAATGGAAAAGTGATCTCTGTCTCTCTCTCTCGTGTACTCGCTCTCAGCCCCACGCTGCTGTCTCCGCCTGCCGGAGCCAACACTACTGACTGCTCCTATCGGCCCGGAACAGCAGCCCTGAGTTTGTTGGAGTGAGAGAGCGAGCGAGAGACGGGGAGAGAGGAGGGAGTCAGGGAGCCAGCCCAGGAAACGTGCGTCGGGAGCAGACCGGAGACACGGGCGACATGTGTGCCAAGTTAGTTCGGCCGCTTCATTCTTGCACAATAATTATTATCGCTTTACATCTCATATCTCTCTCTCTCTCTCTCTCTCTCTCTCTCTCTCTCTCTCTCTCTCTTCGCTGACATCTCGCAGATATAATAGGACAGCAAGATAGATAGAAAAGAGGGGGGGGAGGAAAGAGGGAGTGTGAGAGTGAGATAGTAATTGCTGTTCGCCTCGTAGCGCTACTCGGAACTCGTGCACTTGCAGGTGTATCGGAGCTGACCTTCTCGCTGTGGCAGTATATTTCCGCGGGTGAGGAGAAGGAGGTAGAGAAGAGGAGGCGGAGGAGGAGGTAGGGGCGGTTGGGTGTCGGGGAGGGGAGCGTCGGTCGGTCTACGTAATAATTTGCAGCGCATTCCTATCTGCTGCAACACGGCACCGCCCCCGCCGCCCCCCGCCGCGCAAATGTGAACAATTGAAGTAATTTACCATGGATATATTGCAGTCAACCGTGAATACACCATTTCCGTCCGCAGCCCCTGCGGCGGGGAGAGGTTGTTGGTCTGGCGGTGTGAGCAACGAGAGGGGGTTGGGGTGTGGTGTAGAGGTGGAGGTGAGGGGTGCGGAGTGGTTTGCATGGAGCTTGTTCCTCACACGATTGCCCAAGCAGCAGCAGCAGAGCAGCGGTGGCACAAGCGGAGGGAGTGGGGCCGAAGAAGGAGCAGAAGGAGGTAAATAATGCATTATGGCTGGAACAGAAAGGCGTAATGGATCCGATAAACCGGGAACAACAATTCGCGGAGCAAGTACGGAGCAGGAGAAAAAGGAGGAACATGAAGGAGTAGGGGGCTGCTGTCGAGACGACGGCGGCGGCGGCTGGGGAAAGGGGACGAGGGGGTCTAAAAGAGAAGAGAAAAAGTGGGTGTACGGCCAGGGCCTGCGCCCTTATCTTGTGCAAACTTATGCGACTGCAGTGCCTCACTCTGATCGCAGCTCGCGCAGCTCCCGCTGGGGTGTTTGCAGAGAGCGGGAGGCGCCAAAGACTTGCATGCCAATAACAGAAGGGCGATTCGCGCCAAAGGTTGTTTTTTTCCTCGCCCTCCAGTGGCCATGGAGTATTGGGTGTGGTATGTTTGCGTAGGCGGTGTGGTGTCCTCTGATTTCGCCCCTCTTCGCCAACCGCTCCACCCCGTTCGCCCCGAGAGGCGTCCCCGCAAGCCCTGGGGGCAAAACTCGGCGCGCCCCCTGACTCCTTCAAGACACACAAAAAGAGACAAGGGCTGAGGACGGGCCCCACCACGCCCTCGCCCCGCCCCGCCACGCCACGCCAGGCCGGGGGGCAGATCGCTGACTTGGTACAAGCTACCCCTTCCCCCTGCGGGCCTGCTGGGGATGAGAGATTTGCATTGCTAAACCGGGCGAAGTGTTCCAATGCCATGTTGTCTGTGCATCGACGCGCAGGCCTGGCCGAGCTGGGCCCGAGACTATCGGGTTGCTATGCGTAGCTCTGCAGAGAGGCGCGGCAGGCTCCAGCGGGGACCAACTGCCTCGCAACCGCCCCCGCCCAGTCCACGCCGACTTTGAAAATATGTACGTTTTACCGCTGCGCCATGCCGAGAGCCCCACCCGCACGACTTTGCCCGCCAACGCCCCCATATGGAGCCGCCCCCGCCGCCACCACCCCTTACCTATCCTTTGAGCAAACGAGCTCCAGGCGTCGCCGCTGATGGCCCTCCATCCTCCTTACCCCCGAGGGGGGCGACCCTTACCCCCCGGGGGAAGAAGCGGAGGCGGCGGGGGCGGCCGCCGCAGTCAGGACGAAATGAAGCGAACTTAACAACAAACCAATAGGATGGCGCGGGGGCGGCGGAGGGGAGCAGCGCCGCGGCGCACCGCTCCGGGTAGACTGGTCAATTTCATTCGATCCTCAAAACCACCACATTCTCTATCTTTTACGGCGCACGCTTCCGCCTTCCCGGGTTTTACGCAAACTATTACAGCCTGTGGTGAACTGTTAGAAAATGTTTAAAAAAAAGCTACATTCTTACTTTACCGTGAAAAGGTTTTTGTTAACATGATTAGGAATAAGTTTGTTTGTTTGTGTTTTGTTGTGATTAAAAAAAATAAATGAAAGTCATTTTACACGGCAGCGTGTTTGAAGTATGCATGAAAAACAAACTTGGACGAGTCGGTCGGCCTTTATGACGTTTGGCCTGGACCCCGTGGCTCACGGAGCAGGCCCCTTAATTGTGCGCGGCATCTCGATATAAGGCACGACGTATATTGCCACCGCGCGCTTTATACCCGGGGCGTGGCCGGGTGTGGCGGGGCGGGGCGGGGCGGTACACATAATGTCATTTTATACGCTTGGGCCGGGCCGGGCGCCGCGCCACGCCGCCAAACACACACACGGTACGCGCAGGTGCACAACGCTTATGAACAATTCATGGCGCGCTGCCTGAAGTAAAGAAGAGAGGCGAGCGCTCACCTCAGCCGATGTGCGCCGCGCCGCGACGCGCCACGCCGCCGTCGCCCCCGCGGGCTCGGCACGCCGGCGCACAAGGAGCGGCCGGTGACCTTACGACCTCGCGCACTTATAGCCGCGACCACAAACGTGAGGGAGCGCCGACCCCGCGCGAGACTTCCCCGTGCACGACTGCATTATTTATTGACAATTACAATGATTTCAAGCAGGGCGAATAAGAAATTAGAAAAGTTTAGCAACTTTGTTTCATGTTTGAGGCGCGTGGACAGCCGCACGCGGCGCGATGGTCGCGTTCAGTGGACATTACTTTGCGGTGAGGCCGGGCGGCGCGGGGTTTGCGGGGCAGGCGGAGGGGTGGGAGGGGAGGCTGCCATACATCGCCGAAGCATTTAATTGGCCTACTTTTTCACCGCCAACATCCTGTGTCATTAGTCGTGGGAGTGCAGTGCGGGTGGGCAGCTGCAGCTGGG
>NW_026267244.1:707787-711456 GCF_000697945.3 Frankliniella occidentalis | reverse complement strand
TCGAAAGAAAGAGATAGGGCACAGCCTTGTGAGAGGGCAGCTAGGCCCGCGCGCTCGTGGCGAGCTCGGCCCCGTGACAATGGGGTAGCAGTGTCCATCCGCCGGATGTCTCTTAATGATGGAGGAGGATCGGCGGAGATGGCGCATCCTGGAGGCCTGAGCGTCCTTCAACCCTCCGACGGCCCCTTTCCTCGAGCTGATTGCCTCCCTCCCCCTCCTACCCCCTTCTCACGCTGGTTACACCCGTTCCCTCTCCCTCTCTCTCCTTGCCCCCCTCTCACTCACACACACTCACACTCAATGGCGCGCGCCTGCTTCTTTTCAGCCACTTGCTTGCCGACGCTTCGACTCCTTTCTCTCTCCTCGTCCTTTTCTCTCACTCACACACTCAACCTTTATCTCTGCCTGTCTCTCTCTGCTTGTTTCTTTCTCAGTCACAGCCTCTCCCTCTTGCTATCTCAAACCTCTCTCCCCTTCTCTCTCTCTCTCTCTCTCTCTCTCTCTCTCTCTCTCTCTCTCTCTCTCCCCCCATCCTCCGCCTTTTTTATTTCAACGAAAATTAGTTCTTTCGCGTTTCTCCGCGCCTCCCCCCGCTCGCTGGACGTGGCTCGTTTCTAGTCGGAACGGCCCGCCCTCGCGGAGCACGTACCGCCAAAGCCGAGGCAGCCAGCGAGGCCAGGCCAGTCAGCCGAGAGGCAAACTGCAGTTCAAGTATTCATAAATTTGTCCGGGAATTGTGCGGCGGGAAATGACCTTACGATTAGGCCGTCGCCGCTGACAGATTGGCGTTGGGGCCGGCATCGAAAAGACATCGCGGGGCGCCAAAGTTGGGCTACTGCTCGACGCTGCTGCTCGACGCTACTGCTCGACGCTACTGTTCGACGCCGTCCACGACCAGCAGCGTTGGTGGGCGGGAACGCACAGCCATAATTAAGCGCCTCGGTTTGACGTTTAGGATGGAGTAGACGTGGTGTGCAACGGCTCGTCCTCCCCGTGAGACATCGACGTCATCCTCTCGAGACATCGGCGACGTCAGCCTCCCGAGGCATCGACCTCGCTGCCGCGACCCCGCGCCCCGCCCCGCCACACCCCTCCCCGCTCTGCCACGACGAGCCACTGATGGCGCGGCAGTAAGACGCCGGATTGGGATTTTGGAGGTATGAATATTAGATGCGGCCCCGGTTCAATCTTACCCCCTTTGCCAATTTTCCGAAGCCCTTGCCGCCGCCCTTGCAGCCCTGCTCTCCCTTCTGCTCTTCCCAGCCTGATTCGCCGTATTCTTGAAATAACCTCTGGTACCCTGCGCTCACCCTCTCCGCCACACCACGCCACGCCACGGCCCGCCGCCTCTCCCTGCCTCCTCTCCGTGCCACCGTCGCCGCTGCTCCTGCCCCATGCCAGCCAGCCAGCCCAGAGCAATTCAAACTTCATGCCTCTTCAAGGATTACGGCTTTGTCGGGGATGGCGAGGTTAAAAAGCGCGCGGCGCGCGGATGGCCCCGGAGTAGGTGACCCGGACGAGAAGAAGGAGGGGCAGAGCAAGGACGCGCGGGTCTTCTACTCAGGCGCCAAGAGGCAGAGCCCGCAGCCGGCCGCAGGCAGCCAGCCGGCCCAAGTGACTTATGACAACAATGCAACTTTCCCCCATTACGTATATCACAAGCAAAATCTCTCTGGCAGTCACTTCACCCATTTCCTTCCTCCCCTTCCCCCTCCAACTCGCCCCCCGTCCTTCCCAACGCCCCCTAAACCCCTTCCCACTTTCTTTTTCCTTTGTAAGGAGGGCGTAATTAGTTGCCGTCTATGAAATAATTGTCACAATGGCCAAGACGGGAGCCTCTCCGCCAAGCTCTCTCCGTCTCTCTCTCTTTCTCTCTGTCTCTCTCACTGTCTTCTTGGTGTCCGCGCCGGTTCAAGGTCCTTCACCCTCGTCCCTGGCCCGACTCGCCCAGCCCTAGCAGTCGAGACCCGAGCCGAGACCTATAGACTCTTCTTCAAGCACAGATTTGTCTATTATTGTTTACTATTGATCAATTTATTTATAGTGGACAATATTTCTGACATGAACACAAAGGGTGGCAGGAGAACAGATTAAAAGTAATCAAACGGACTGAAAACAAAGTTCGATAAAGTTTTTCGTTCGTGCGGAGAAATTGAACAACTTTGACATTGTTAGCAAGTGTAACAGCTGGTACCAGCTATGCGGACCGGGTTCGACGAAGGAATGATGAACGATGTCGTAAACGATTCAGATTGATCCATTGTGGCTCACCAAACGTTCCCACCGTCTCACTCCTTTCTACTAATAGCAAAACCAGTGGCATTCATTCAATCCACTGTAAAATCACAAGAACATATAGAAGGTCGGCCGCTTGGAAAAGTGCAACCGTCAACTGGCGTCAACTCGGCTGCAGTCCAGTCGGGCCGGACGGCGCCAGCATCCGCTCGCAGCGCAGCGGTCCAAAGCTGTGACCAGGCTGCCGCTGCTGCCTCTGGAATTGTTCCCCGGGAGCTTCTCAGCTCAACTCGGCCGCTAGCCTGCATGTGTTGGCCACAGCTGGTCGGCCAGCAGCGCCGGGGCGGGGCGGGGCGGGGCGGGGCGGGGCGACACTGCGAGGGACTCCGCCGGGCCGGGCCGGGCGCCACTGCCGGCGCCACTAGGCGCCATGTCCACGACCAACTTTTGTTGAGCAGCCTGCTGTGACGGCGCCATGCAGAGGATGGGGATGGGGGTGGGGGAGGGGAGGGGGGCGATCGGGGCGCCGCGCTGGCTGAGCTGGAACGAGTTGAGTTGGGTCGGGGTCTCATTGCAGCCCCCTACCCCCTCCCACCACCTCAGTCGCCACTCCACACAGCAGCCATGACTACTGCTGCCGCTGCTGCCTCCAAGGAGTCGACATCGGGAAAAGAGCGCTCGCTATAGCTGCCATTGCAAGAGAACGGCAAACGGCACAGCGGCGAAATCATTGGAGGCAGAAGCGTGTGGGTGGGTGGGGGCCGGAGGACTAAGGAGCGGGGGGTGACTTTCAGTTTCGCGTGGGTGTATAAGTGAGGCGAACGGCTGCATGATTCTATTGTGCGCGGTTGGCACGACTTGGACGGAAAGGTGAGGGACGTGGTAACTTTGGGTCAAAATAACAGTGGGAAGAACACGCCACGCCACCACCGCCGCGTAGGCGGCAGACTGAAGAGAATAAGGTGTTCCACGCAGTCTAAACCGGAAGTGAAAAAGCACAAGCTCACTGATATCTCTGCTTCCGTCCAGTGAGAAATTATCACGGCAATTTTGTCCGATCCTTTCTTACCTCAAAAATATGGATGAAAGCGCTAAAACTGATCTGACAGTTCCTCATACCTGAAAGGCCGGCCGGAGAAGCATGATCATGATCAGCTCGACCAATCAGACCCATTGCGGGAACAGAAATCTTAGTGAGTTTTTCTCTTTTCCTACTTTCGATTGGGATGGTCTTGAAGAAACACCCTATTTAAGGGGAAGGAGGGCGCGGGGACGATACTCCAGGCGACAATGTCTCGCCGTCGATTGAAATGGGGCGGGTAATGTCCCGGCCACTCCCGTACACTCTTTGACGTGGTCCTGGGCTCGGCGCCGCCCTCGGCCGCCCTCCGCCGCCGTCACTGCCGCCGCCCTGGCCGCCCCCCGCCGCCCTCG
>NW_026267244.1:701332-707737 GCF_000697945.3 Frankliniella occidentalis | reverse complement strand
GAGGAGAAAGTTTCCGCAGGGCTGATGGCCCCAGGCCGGCGGCGGCGGCAGCAGCGGCAGCAGCAGCGGCAGCGGCCACCCTCCGTATCGTGCCGGGCCCGTCACTCAGCAGGGCCCGCCCCGCCCCGCCCCAGCCTCTGTCCCAAACAACCCTTGCCGTCCGCACATCTGCCACCCCGGGTAAGGAGGGGGAAGGGGCAGCGCAGAGCCGGGGAGCCTTGCGCGGCGGACAGGGCGGGACGGAACGGACACTCCGGGCCGAGGGGCCGCAGCCCCGGCGGAGCCCCGGCGGAGCCCCGGCGGAGCCACAATGCCATATCGAACTTGAAGATTAAAGTCGGAAGGGTGAGGGAAAGGGCTGCTGGCTCCGCCCTCGTCCTCCGCCGCAGTGGCAGGCCTGTGTCACCAGCAGCGGAAAAAGAAACACTTAGTTGAAAAACGCACGACGCGCCTATTTTTACCAAACAGTTACATGATTACGATTGAATTGACTTGATGGAATTATTGATTCTTTCTTAAAATATTTTTGCTTCAAAGCAAGTTGCCATAGTTTAACACCACCACCAAGTTTTTGAGGGTCCTCCCCACCACCCGGTGCATCCCCTCCCTCTCGAGCAGAATGTGTGTCGCGGAGCGGCTGCAGTTGTTGGTGCCGGTGAGGTGGCAGGGCGGGGCGGGGCGCGCTGGCGCCGCTCCTGGCCCCGAGGCATGAGCCCCGGCATGAGCCAAGGGTTGTGGAAGTCGCCTGCCCTCTCCTCCCCCCACTCCCACCCTCTCGGCCTCCCGTGCTTTATGGCTCGACTTGGGAGTGTCTTTTTATAACGCGAGGAGAAAGGTCTACCAGTGCTCGGGTCGACTTCTTCCCGAGCCCGCGGCTCAGACGAGTCTCACCGAAGTGTTTGGCGGTGGGAACCTACTTCCTGTTGAGAAGCTTGTTGTCGTGGGACTTGAACTTCCATTTATGCGTGGCCTCTAGTCCGGTGCCTTTTTTCGAGTATGTGTGCACCTCCCACCTCCCGCCTGTAAACTCGTAATCCCCGTCTTATTCCTTCCTCTGAAAAGGGGAAATTAACTCCAATACTGTTTTTGGTGGAATATCATCAACGTTTGGATGCATCCGTGCATCCAAACTTCCCGTACCCGCGCGAAAAGGGCACGCGCACATAACAGTAACACAATCTCTCTCTCCCTATCCCTCTCTTTCTCCCTTTCGTGTCCTGCACTCACTCGGCTGCCTCGCTCTCTCCCACTCGCAGCGCCATGGCTGCTACGGCTGAGCAGACGGAGTGCAGTGCAAACAACTACTTTGGGCTCCACGACTTACTTGTGCCGGCGGCGCCAGCGCGCGCCTCGTACTCCATACACTCTTGCCTTTTCTGGCCCCACCTTAAGGTTCCTGCTCGCCTAAATGCTGGCACAGCCGCGAGAGAGAGAGCATGGTGTGGGATATTATTCGCTCGGCTTGGAGTGTGCTGGGCAAGGTACTACAGCCAGGGTGTAAGGCTGGGTGCTGGGCAGGCGGCGGCCCCAGCGTGGTGGTAGGTGATGCTCCAGATACAGGAGAGCTCGGGCGAGCAGCTCCAAAAGTGCTCGCAGGGTGCGGTGAACTGTTCAAGCAGTACTGTCAGTCTACTGGGTGAGCTGATTTAGGGTAGCTCACCCTAGATCAGTGCTTGCAGGGTGCTGGGTGAACAGCTCACAAAGCAAACTGAAAGCTGGAGCAGCTCACCCAGCTCACCCAGCAACCCACCACACAGCGAGCACTGCTGGAGTTGCTGCCCCTGCAGTGCACGCAGCTGGAAGAACGGCTATATGAGCGCCAGGTTTCTCCAGAAAGCCGTGGGTATCCAGGGTGCCGGGTTCCATAGGGTGGCCCTCGAGTCGGCCAGAGTGCCGCTGCCGGTACGGTGGGTGGTCGGCGTCATGAAAAAGGAGGGCGGCGCGCCATAGCCGGCGAGGAATGCGCCCCGCCGTCGTGCCGTGCGAGTCCATTGTTGTGCCCGACATGAATTACCGCGCGATGAGGCGACGAATGCCGCCCTCTCGCTGCAATGCTCCGCCAATTAAGTTGGGCGCCGCCCGAGATGAAGTCATTAATCCGCGTGAATATGAGGGATTCCCCGCCGCAGCGCTATGAGGCGCCGGCCGCCCCTTCGGGCCAGATGCCGCCGTGGCCGCGGGGTCCGCCCTGCTGGCTGTAGCCGGCCCTAATGTCAAGGTCGGGAGGCGGACAGTGCGAGGGAACCGGAGGGAACTGGGGCGCGGAGCGGCGGGGCGGGGACAGCGGGGCCGACAGCTCCCTGAAAGGTTTGGAGTGCCCATTCCGTTCCGGCCGGGTCCCTCGCGGGCGTCCCCTCTGCATGCGGCCAAGGGAAGGGCCCGGGGCCCAGACCCTCGCGGCCGAGCCGGGCCGGGCGGACCCCACCTGCCGGCCGCCGCACCGCTGTCCCTTTAGACGGATGGGCTCCCCCCGCCGCCTCCGCGCCGCTCAGCTCAATGCATCCGCCGGATTGTGTGATGTGAGGCCACAGCGTTTGGACCAGAGAGGGGGTGGGCGGTGGCCTTAGGGCCTGCTGGCCTCGAGGCAGGGCCAAGAGCCTCGGCCCCGGCTCCACCGCGCGGCCTGGCCTGGCCTCGCACGGACCATTGACTGCGAGGGATCAAAGGCGGATCACAGGGGGGAGAAGAGGGGGGGGGGGCGCTTTGGGGTGCCCCTCGCTTCCGCCACATGATGCGAGCACCGACATTAAAAACACTCCTGAACTACCCGGAGATGCTGGTGGATACTGCAGGGTATTACTCGGCTGCTTTTTGTTTTGTTATTTTCCGAGGAGTAGCTCGACCCCGTTAGGACCGGGCGAAGCTGCTCCCCCCCTACGCTTCTGAGGGCGAGCGGTGGTGGCGGGCGGGGACGGTCCCTCACGTGCGAGGATTTGTGTAAGCGTCCGCGAGGGAGAATTAAAAGATAAAAAGAAAAACTCCGGGGAAACTCCCCCGGCTAACAAGAAGACCCCCTCCGCGCGTAAAAACTGAACGTGCACACACTGCGCCGGCCCCGCCTGATAAGCAAACCCCCTCTCGTCTCCATAGCAAACACACGCGCGCGGCTCGGCACGCACACGCGCGCCGTGCAAGTGCCTCTGCAGTCAGCACAATCAGTTCGTCTTAGGTCTCAGATTGGCGCCGTCGCTTCCTGCTGCGCCGTACGGCATCCGCCCCAATAAATATTTACGCGCCTTGGAGGCCGTTTACCCGCTTGCGCCGCACTTGCTATGCAAATTAAGTGTGCATTCTTGGAGGCGGGCGGCGCGGACAGCGCGATGATCGCTCGCTCATTGTATGACGCTATCTTCATTAAAGTTGCAAGGAAGAGTGGGTCGTCGTTGTTGCAGCCACAACAGTGTGTGTGTGTGTGTGTGTGTGTGTGTGTGTGTGTGTGTGTGTGTGTGTGTGTGTGTGTTGGCGCGCGCGCGCACGCAACACGCACACACACACGTGCGCGCGCGCGCGCGACGGGTATGAGGAACGGGGCGACGGAAAATGAGATGCCAAACATACATTTCCATATTCTTACTCGTATGCAAGCCCTCCCCGGAGTAGCAAGGGAGAAGGGAATTTTACATGGAAATGGCCTCCTTCTTCTTCCCCGCCAACGCCCTCCCCCGCACTTTCCCCCGGTGACACCACCGCCGTCATCGCTATCCTGATACGTGGGCGCGAAGCGGGGAGGGACGGGTGTATGTATAGGGACAGCTCGGGAAACCACAATATGTTAAGTTTAAAAAAGAAAACGCTGTGGCATTTTTGGTCAAAATTTTTTGTTCATGGGGGTAAAATTTGACTGTGCACTCGACTTTAAATGTCTAAGGACAGTTACTGTGACCAGCACTTGACTTCTGTTTAACTGTGTTCAGATACAATATTGTAAATAGCTAGTTTCTATAAATGTGGATGGTTAGTTACAACATATTGTGTCTGAATCCATTAAGTTATGCACACAGAAGTCCGGTGCTAATAACAATGATTTGCCCTTAGACATTTAGAGTGCACTTAAAACAATTATTATGAATTGTCTTTGTTTTTATGCCACAGAGCAAGTGTGTAGTCAGCGCCAATGGTATCAACATTAGTTTCTTAAGTAACTAATGTTTACTTATAATCAATTACACAATTGAACCTTCTTTTTTTGCCTTTTCTTGCTACAGAGCACTGCAGGGCACACATGGCTCATCGCGCCTCCTCGAGTGTAATAGACAACAACTAGTCCCGCCCCACCGCACGCCACGCTACGCTACGCCACGCCATACGGCTGCCGTGTGGAGGCGCGCCCCGCCACTTAGCCGCACGTCTGAAAGCACGCCCTTGGAGGAGGTGATGATGATTGCATGTGGGTAGAGAGGGAGGGAGGGCGCACTATGGTAAAACAAATGCTAGAGGTAGAGGTACGCGGCACGACCATTTAGGGGCGTCATAATGACTAAACTCCATTACAATAGCAAGATTAAAACTTCCAAAGCAGCGAAAGCTATTAGGGTCGTGATTTTATGAATACACCATCACAGGTTACAGTAACTCTCGTTCGGTAACGTGTCAAAGGCGCGAGATGGAATAAAAGCAGGAGACAGTGAAATAGAGAGAGGTCCACAGAAACCTTGCGCAACACCAACTTGTTTAAAGCAAAAAAAAAAACTATGCAGAACACTGGTCATATTTACACAGATGTTCTAAGAACGTTCAATCATGCACTAAAAGCTCTATGCTGCTGTCGATGTGACGCGAGAGCAAGGAAACGTAGGCGTGACAATTATTTATTTTTTAATTTTTTGGGTCCAAAGCCCTTAATCTTAAGGATAGTCCTGAAAGTACGTCCATCTCTCTTTGATCCAGTCGGCAAACTACTGGAGCTCGGCGCCTGCGATACGGGGGTTAGGCCAGCCCGCATTACACATATGCACTCCAGGCAAGATGTTGCCTACCCATCAGGCGCTATGAGAGCTGCTAGCGAATAGGCTGAACTTTGCAGTTTAGTAATCGTAACGTCGAAAATGACGGACGTGCTTTCTCGATAGTTCCTTGTGGGGCGCTCTGGGCACACCGCTGACTAACACAGCTGCTCAGCGGGCTAGCCCACCCAGCGTGTGGCAGGCGCTACTGTCGTTAATACCGCTTCATGAAACGTTAGTTAGTTGCGGGCACACCTTCACATTTATTTTTATGGTCACGTAGATCATTTCACTACACCCGATTGTAGTCGACAGAGAACAGAGAGCCCGCATTCGGTCGACTCGGTCGGAAACGGATCAAAAGTGGAACTCGAGTGTGTTCGCTTCACCGCGCCTTTAGAGGGCTCAGCTATCTCTGACATACGACGGCAGGTAAAGTTGTTGGAGAAATGCAAGGAAAGGCCTCTGCATCAGTTTCCGTTTTTTCCTCCCATTTCTTCTTTTTCCACGTACGATGGCTTTGTTTGGGGAGGAGGTGGGGGGGGGGTCAGGAACAAAGTCGAGTTGAAATTGAATATTTCCAGTCGGAGCCGATCTGCCTTGCCCGGCCGCCCAGCTTCCTGGTTCGGCGTGGGAAAGCCCTTTGACTCAGGGAATGTCTCCCCGCAGAGCGCAGCCCTCGGGGGGAGGCGGCCAATGTCTACTGTTCCAGGCTATACTGGTATCAGGGTGGATTTTACAGACCCTGCGAGTTTTCTTGTCGGGTCGGTCCGCTCAGGAGGAAGGGGGAGCGGGATCAGAGGCGGATTTCGACTGTTGGAGGTTGCAGGACGGGTGGGGGTGGGGACTAGGAGAAGGGGTATTGCGGATACGATGGGGAGGTACCTAATAAGAGTGGGAAATACAGTATGTAATCTTTCCCGCACATCAAAGAGGGGTCAGCATTAGGTGAGAAAACTGTACAGTAACTATATTTACCGCAGAACTCGCATCAAATATACGAAACCAAACCCTTTTTTCTCATAGTTTTTTTACTGCTCAGTGCTGTGTAGAACAATCGGTGTATTTGTTTACTTTTCAAAAGCGCTTGCATTATACTTTTAGGTCCGGAGTTTTGGTGGAGACGGTGAAGGAGGACAGGGAGGGGAGCAGGCTGGTGGATGGTGGTTCGGAGGGGAATAGAGGTGCTGTGTGCAGGCGGAGAATCACGACGCAGAGCTAAGGAAAAGCCCCCCGCCCCCCTGCCGTCCCGCCCCGGCGCGCCGCCCCCTGCCGCCTTCCTTCAGTCAGCAAAACGAAATTTTATTGGATTCTCTCTATCCGACGCCAGCACCGCGGCAGCAGCAGCATCAAGTGGGCAAAGCAGACGCCGACGCAGCAGTGGCGGTCCTCGTCCTGGCGGTGGTGCTGGCGGCGTTGGCAGCCCTGCCTGTGCGGGGTGCTGCCCGAGTGACGCGGGTCC
>NW_026267244.1:689348-695235 GCF_000697945.3 Frankliniella occidentalis | reverse complement strand
CCCTTTTCCCAACACTCCAGCTGGTTTCAAAGTAAGGGGGAAGTTAGTGAGGAAAGAAAGTGCGAATGAAGCTCTATTACCCCAATTTTAAAAAGAGGAGCAGCTAGCCAGCTCGTGGCCCTGGGCGGCGGCGGTCGGGCGGTCGGGGTAGGATGGGGGGTGATGGTGTTGGGTGGAACGGAGGGGGCGACGGCGGCGGCCTGGGACAGGGCGGCAGCAATAACGCCCTGAAGGCGGACAGGGCGGCGGGGGACGCGGGGGCGCATGCAGGGGGCGGCCCGCTGTATAGGGAGGCATCCAGGAGCAGGCCCGGCAGGCAGCCCGGCAGGCAGCCCCGCGGCCATCTCTACCCTTCCCTACCGCAGCCGCCCCGGCCTCGGCCCGACCGTCCCCGAGGTGAGGCAGGGCGGGGCGGCCCCCCTTGGCTTGGCCGAGGCTGCCCGCCCCCTGGCCCGCCCCTGGCCTACCCCAGCCCGTTTGAACGCTGGCCGCGTGCGCCCGCGCGCTGGCCCGCCCGTATACAGTCTGCTGATGTATTTATGACGCACATAAAACAAGCCCCCGCGACACAAGATTCAGGGTGGCCCTAACCCGTCCTACATACAACCTGAAGCTTAGCCTGCTCCCCTCGGCGAGCGCCGTGGACACCAGATACGGCAAGGCCGCCGCGCCACCGACGACGACAGGGAGCTCCAGAGCCCAGCCGGTAGGAGTCTTACTAGAACACTGGTTCCGTACCACGATCGCGAAGTGACGAGTTTGGCTGCAAATCGAGAAAAGAAGCCATCCCTGGTACAGTGTCCATCACTGGGCACCTTACCCTACATAACTTTGCACTAAATCTTGCATGCGAGGAAGAGGATCCTCCGATTTCGAAATCGGAGTAAGTGGGGTGAAAAACTAACAACCCGAAAGCTCTAAAATGTTCATGCATGGCTCCACCAAACGGCACGACACTCTCCGCGTGTCGCGTGTCAGCCATCCAGGGCAAGAACTACAGCACAGAACGAACCCATTTAGTATTCCAGTAGTCAATTCTAGGGCAACAAGGGAAAATTACGTGCGAGGGACGAGTGACGATAGTGACGAGTTCGAGTTCCGCTGACGACCGTTGCTTTCCACCTACTCATAGCGGTGCTAACGAGCTAGCGTCGCGATGGTGGCCGTGAGTCGTTCCTCGCGTCCGTCATGTCCTGGCTACGATACGGCGCCTTGCCTGGCGCACCTCGCCCCCGAGCACTCCGTTATGGTCTACAGCTGGTGACCTCCCTCGCCCCACCCCCTGCCCCTCCCCCTCCCCGGGCCGCCAGGATGACGGCCTTTGTGGCGCCACCAACGCCAAGGTGGTGCAGAGCGCACGCCAAGGGCGTTCACCGGTCCAGCCGTCGAGCGGTAGGGCGAGGAAGGGCGTGTGATGGTGGAAGTAGAAGACGGCCTGTGGCCTATGTGGGGTGTGCGCGCCAGATAGCCCAGGACCGACGGCGCCGTCCTCGAAATGTCCCGATGATGAGTCCCGGATAGACCGAGACGGCCTTAGCATTAGATAGCAGATTCGAACTCAGGACCGCCAAGTAATTTGTGGATCGCAGAGGCCCCTAACCGGACCAGCAAGGGACTGGCTCTGGGCTGCGCAACCTCTCTAATGCAAACTTAAAACTTTAGGCCCTAGACACACATCCTACCGAATGCAAACGTGCAAGTAGACTTATCTTTTTAACCCCAACTCTACTCCGGAGAAAATATTTTGATTCATAAATAATTTCCCGTGCCTAGGTGTAGGATGTAATAAGCTTAAAAGGCAAGCTCACCTAGGTTGTTTCTTGAACCTTCAATAATTTCCATTTGCTGCTAGTGTAGTGCCAATAGATTCAAATAGTAGTTTGATTCAAATACAGCATCTTTTTTCTTCCACATTATAATCCATGTTGAAGGAACCTGAAGAATGAATGAAAACAAATTTACACGATAATTAAAAAAAAAACGGACAAACTAGAAACAGGGAAATGTATACCTTAGTTCGGATTCAGAACAAACCACCAAATGATCGTTTAGTAACTTGTTTGACAACGTGGAAAGTCGGAACACCGAAGAAAAGTGACTAAAATAATGTTGAGCGTAATGGTAATATAGAATACCAAATAAGGAACCTAAGTCCTTCAATGAAAGTTTATGGCTCAATATCATATAATCACTGCGACAGAAAATGACAATACATGAATGCTCTCAGTATAGAAATACAACACAATCTGAACACACAAACATTCCACATCAAACAAGCATTGAAAAAACACTCACTGTGCATATCAATTAGAAATAATTTAATCCATCTTGGTTTGGAATCCAATGATTATGAATCAAGATGGAAATACTTTTAATTTGAACTTTGATCTTCAGGTCAACAGGCAGTGCTCCTAAACAAGTCAACTAAAGCAGAAAACAAAATTGTGAGAATTGATCTGAACAAATACTAAACTTCACAACAAAAGCATTTGAAGTAAAAAATTTTAAAACTTACTGCGCAAAAGAGATGATGATGTATGATTCCGTCTTCCAATGAAATGAAGAAGCCAATTTAATTTTGACTGCTCCGGTTCAAAAGTAGTTGCTTAGGTCTCTATTCATGAACTCATAAAAGTTAGTCTAAGAACGGCTAACCTCAAAACTGATTATCTTCTTTGCAAGTTAAGTTTACACGTACATCAAACGATTTCTTCCAGATTTTCTGACCCATTCGTCCCTAATACTGATTCTCCATTAGTGCAAAGGCCTGGCATTCGGTAAAACTTTAATTTATCTTCACACTTCACACTTTTCTGCGGTGTTTTGCTGCGCCGGCGCCGCAGCGCATCAACTAACTTCTCATCACGTATTTACAAATAAGTTTGGTTTTTCCTCTCACGAATCTTCGAAATTTCACCAAAAAGGACGGGCGTAGCACAATACGCACTGATTATCACATGAACTTCATAACGAACGAATTACAAATGTTTTTGCTCTTCTCTAGCGTACATGCGAGTGAGTGAGTGTGTGAGTGTGTAGGCGTGTATAGTCGCCTCGCAATCAGCAGTAACTTTGGACCTTGCGCGTCAAGAAAATAGTCCCTACCACGTTTTAATTTAACGTCCGCATTGGTCCGCACGGCTGTAAACTGAATACTAAATTATGGACAAAACTTTATCGTTGAGCACAAGTCAATTGCTGTTCGAAGACAGATACGTTTAAAAATTTTAATAGAAATTTCTGCTGACGGCTATTGTTCCGCCAGGTTACTCCTTGAAGCGAGGCGACTGTATTTTCGTTGTACCAACCTAACGTGGTCATTCCCTACTTTCCCTCTGCTGCAAGTTACTGCCACTATTACGAACATAATTCAAATGTCACTATCACTCACATCCCCACACCAACAAAAAAAATTCTTCACAGTATGAACGATTTTGACATGCGACACTGTTGGAAAATGGCAACTTTTTACAAAGAAGACACAAAATCTTTTGTACGTTACTAAGAGCAGGTCGTTGTTAGAAACTTGCAGTCAAGGGATCGTCCGTAGAAAGTACGTCTATCTTCCTCAGAATTATTCGGCAAATGACGGACGCTTGGTGCCTGCGAGACTCAGGGTAGGCCGCTCCGCAGTACAGGCCTGCAACACAGGCGAGATATTGCCTATCTACCAGGCGCTACGAGCTTGCATAGGCTTACCTGGGCAGTTTCGTAATGACGATACACGGACGAACTTTGTGAATGTTCCCTAAAACGTAGACAATGTAGAGAGTCCGAGGACAGGAAAAGTGCCGTCCGACCTCGGTTTTGTCCGATCTATTTTTCTCCGACCTCGTCGATATGCTAAAATTTGGGAAGAATGTACTTCAAAGAGGAACAGGCTTCAAAAATAAAAAGCTACGTCGATGGACGTATCGTGGAAGCAGATGATACAAATTTAGGGAAATATGTATGTGTCCTAATTTTCTCTCGTATGTTGCTGTCATTTGTTTATGGCTGATTGTTATTCGCTATCTTGTAACTCAGCGGACTAGCCTCATGGCATAGAGGAAGCACAGTAAAACCAACTGTCGACCATGTCCACTAAACAAACAGCGTACCTGCAGGCACGCACGAGCAGGTGTGTGCTTACCAGGTCGACGGTTACAAGTGTGAACCTGCCAGACTGCTTTGCTAAACGGTATTTTTTTTGAAAAAAAAGGGGGGGAGTTAAGCCCCCCGAAGGGAACCCGCCAGGCTTAGTCTGTGGGCGTCTTCGGTGATCGGGGGAACCGGAGCTTTATCCACACTGCAAAATGCTTGCAAAGAACAGGTTCGTATTGCAAACTATTTTCTTTGCAGCTTGCAAAGATTTTTCAAGCATTGTAATACGAACTTGTTCTTCGCAAGTTTGCAAACTATTTCTTTGCAATGCAAACACATTGTTTGCAAGGATTCCGACAGCTTGCAAAGAACTTCTTTGCATTACGAACTAATTCTTTGCAATACAACGCTCGTAAAGTCTTTGCAACGTTGCAAAGAATATAGTTTGCAAGCATTTTACAGTGCACAGCGGCCGCTATGACGCGCAATTCGTCAGAACCGGCCCCCGTACTTTTTGGTTGTTGGACTTACAGGTGTCGCAAGGTGAGCAAGACCGATACCCAGATTCAGAGGCCATACCATCAGGGGTACGAGGGATTCGAACCCACAACCCCAAGCGCCGAGTCCATTCGACAGTAACAGCGACCTGTAGTTCAAGTAGAGTTGGAACACGCGGAGTTGCGGGGTTCGATTCCCGAGCACGGGTGGGGCAGATCTCCCTTTTCCTCGCTTCTTTCGTTTTAAAAATCAATGTGTCTAAGGAAGAGAAAGGACTCGGCAGGCAGCCTTCGCCGTGACGCCGTACCCGCGCGCGTTCAGTGGGGCACTGAGTAGTGGCGCGAAGTTTCGTGTTTTGAATCTCTGTCAATATATATTGTTCCTCGGGCCATACGAAAGGGGATTGGTGAGAGCCGACTGTGTTCATTCCACTCGAATGTTTTTGGCCTGTCAGATCAATTTTTATAAAAGAAGAAAGCGGGGAAGAAGGAAAAAAGTGTGCCTCACCCGTATCTGTGACGGGCCCCGCGCAGCTAATGAAAGCTACTTAAACGGATTGAAGAGGACTTTGGTTGTTGGACTTACGGGTGTCGCAAGGTGAGCAAGACTGAAACCCAGATTCAGAGGCCTTACCATCAGGGGTACGCGGGATTCGAACCCACAACCCCGAGCGCCGAGTCAATTCGACAGTTACAGTGACCCTGCCACCAGAGCTACCCAGCCAACGGAGGTGAGCCGTGTTCCAACTCTACTTGAACTTCAGGTTGGCTCTGAAGCCTTACACCAGCGCCAAACGGAGGGCGAAAAATCTTGCCGAGCCTGGAGTCGAACCGTCGACCCCCGACGCTCTGGGCGGGCGCTCTACCGACTGAGCCATAGAGGCGAGATGCTGAGGGTCGCTCCAGGTAACCAGCCATTCTACGCAGTCGCTGACGGCTAAAGAAGGGCCTAAGTGTGTAGGATTTTTTTTGTTCGCACAATATGTTCCAATTTCTGCATTTTGAAGTGCGGGGAACAACATATCAAAAGATAGCGACGACTTTTTGGAGGTTTATTTGGTAAGAGGCGAGCCGGGACTCAACCATATCCTAGCGCCAATATGCCCATAATAAAGCGCATGGACGGTAAAACATTTTAGGCGCATTAATTTCATGCGCATAATGCGGATAATAAATTTTAATTACGTGTAAAATGTATTTCCTTCAATTTATTGGGCATTTAATGCACATTTAAATTCATTGGTGATACCAGAAAAGTGTCGCACTGGCTCTGCACCCGGACGTGTGGCGCCACCGAGCTCAGTACA